>NC_048300.1:35885494-36148252 GCF_013100865.1 Trachemys scripta elegans
CTATCCTCAATATATGTTCCACTCTATATGCATCCGAAGAAGTGGGCTGTAGCCCACAAAAGCTTATGCTCTAATAAATTTGTTAGTCTCTAAGGTGCCACAAGTACTCCTGTTCTTTTTTCAGTCAGTGGCCTACTTTTCAGAGGGCCTGACAAACCACAACTCCTACGGACTTCAGTGGGAGTTGCAGGTGCTTGGTGCCACTGAAATCAGGTCACTTATTTTAGGTACCTGGGTTTCCACCGAAAAGGGGGCATTAAAAGTCCAGTCGGCAGTGCAATGGAGGCCTGGGGCTAAGGCAGGCTTCCTGCATGCCCTAGTTCTGCGTGGTTCCTGGAAGCGGCCGCCAGGTCCCTGCAGCTCCTAGATACATGGGCAGCCAGGGAGGCTCTGCGCACTGCCCCCGTCCCAAGGGCTGGCTCTACAGCTCCCATTGGAACTGCGACCAATGGGAGCTGTGGGGGTGGCGCCTGCGGGCTGCAGGGACTTGGCTGCCGCTTCCCGGGAGCCATGGTAAGTGCCGCCGTGACCTCGCACCTTGAACCCTCTCCTGCACCCCAACTCCCTCTTGGAGCCTGCACCCCTCCAACACCCTGCCCCAGCCTGGAGCCCCCTCCTGCACCCCAAACCCCTCATCCCTGGCCCCACCCCAGAGCCCACACCCCCATCCAGAGCCGCCCACATCCCCTCCTGCACTCTGAACCCCTCGGCCCCAGCCTGGAGCCCCATGCTGCACCCCAAACCCCTCATCGCTAGCCCCACCTCAGAGCCTGCAACCCCAGCTACAGTCCTCACTCCCCACATCCCAACCCGCTGCCCCAGCCCAGAGTCCTCTTCCATACCCCAAACCCCTCATCCTCGGCCCCACCCCAGAGCCCACAAGCTCAGCCAGGGCCCTCACCCCCCTCCCGCACCCCAAACCCCTGCCCCAACCCGGTGAAAGTAAGTGAGGGTGGGGGAGAGTGAGCGACAGAGGAATGGGGGTGGAGCGAGAAGGGGCAGGGCCTCAGAGAAGGGGCGGGGCCTCAGGAAAGGGGCAGGTCAGGGGTGTTCAGTTTTGTGCGATTACAAATTTGGCAACCCTAAGTTAACTCTAGGGATCCACCTCGGCAAGTTTGGCTTTAGTTATAAAGTAGGATTAGAAAGTAAAAATGCACCCATGACTCTCCAGTAAATGTGCTGTTGATGCAGAGGACTCTAGGCAGTGTTCCACGGTTCTGTGAAGGATGCATAGCTGATTGTTGCACAAATAGGAAATAACCCTTTCAGCCCCTTGATACCAAAAAGTGCATTAGTATATAAACAACCTGTGCTGTTGGGAAATTCACATTATGCCATTGTTAATATGACATTTCTAACAAACTCAAACTCATTTCTTTATTGCAAAATGAATACATTTGGTACAGAAATTAATAAGCATGGAGCCACATGATGCTATTGTTAATCACTTTGAGGATAGCCTCATTTTAAAGACCCAGCTAACTTGATAAAAGCAAGGACATTCAGAACTGAGTCTAATAGCGTTAACAAAGAAATAAAGAGATTTAATGGCCAAATTCCACCTAGATCCACCGGAAATCCACTCCCAAATCATATAGCTCTTTGACAAGACATTCAAAAATTGACTTTATCTGCTGGGTCCCCCTCATCCCTGACTGCTTAGTTAGACCCCATTCCACACTGCTGTGGATTCTCCTAGTACAGCTGCACAGAGCTAACAACCTTGGGAGGAGACTAAGGCTAGTTTGCCTGGCATTAATATCTATACCAATTTGCCATGGACATTGGGCCCCCTTCCTAAGAAAACAAAGTGGTTAGTTAGTTGCTCTTCAGAAGTTAAATATTAGATTGTCGGCTCTTTGGGGCAGGGAAACTCTTTGTTCCGTGTTTGTACAGTGCCGAGCGCAATGGGGCCCTTTTCCATGACTAGGACCCTTCAGCAGTACCGCAATATAAATAACAAAGATGTAAAGGGTCTATTCCCTGATTTTGCCATGACACAGATCACCTAATCCTCCAAGAACTTAGGGAGCCTCTCAATATGGTATTGGTGCAGTAAGGCTTCAGTGGATTTGGGACACTGTTCTGGAGACTCATCAGACCCATCTGGACAGCTAGGGGTATAAATGAGGACCCTGTTCCATGAGGTAGCTAGTGATCCAGAAGTGGTTGTGAGTACATTCTCCTATGGCTGCAGCAGAAGGCTGGAAAAGGGTAAGCTGTCCCTGTAGACAGCCCTAGAATGGGGAAGCACCTGACTGTTAAGCTGCTGGAGGCTAGAGAGCCCCACAATCTCGGTTGGGAACAGGACTATTCCTTTGTGTTATCGTTCCATGTTTTCTCTTTTTATTTTGGAGACTAAACAGAGCTCTGAGGTTAGGGCTACAAACTGAACTGCACATGTCAGATTGATGTCTGCACATGTCCCAGGCTGGTGCGTGGATCCATTACCCTATAAGGTTCCTGCCACAGAGCCACTGTTCCAAATTCCTTCCATGCTCCCTGCTGCATTTCCATGCACTTTTGCTCCCCTGCCCCATGTAAGTAAAAGGGAATATCTGTCTCAAAGCCCTCAATAAGAGCTTCATCTTATAAGCTGATGAGCAGCTCCTAGAAGCACTCAGGACCCCCAACTCCCACTGGAGTCAATGGGCATTGAGAATACTCAGTGTCTTAGAGTGCTGAAACCTAAATCCTGTCTTAATCCCTCAGTACAATAAGAAACACATCTCCTTCCTGTACTACTAATGGCTGCACAATGCAGCTTTTCTGAGCTTCTGAGCATTAAATGGGCTCCAGCTTTGACAAAGACAGGTGGTGTGTGTATTCTATGTAATATATCATGTGGTGGTAGTTTTTTTCCTGTTGAATCACAGTTCTGTACCTTCTCCCATTATGCATGAACATTCAACTCTAAGTGGACAGGCACTTTTTCACACATCACAGCTCCATTCTGAACCAATTTCCAGATAACTTTATTTAATTACTGAGGTGAACAAGCAGTATATTCACCGACATTGATTTACACCAGAATATTCCCCAAGTCACAGAATACAAAACACATCGAAGAGGACTGAGGTGCTTTCCCCCTCCCTCTCCACCCCTTATTTTAAAAAGCACTACTGATTTGTTTTTGGAATGGGGGATGGGGGAAAGGTTAGCACTTCTTAATTTTTAATCAACTGGGTGTGGAAACATTTCCATGCTGTGGCAATGTGATCAGAACCCAAACTAGCTGTTTATTTTTGTTTGTATCCTGGAGCCCACACTGTTCAGACAAGCCTGTCAAAAATAGCACAACCTTTTACCGTGTGTTTTTAATTGCTTTATTCTATGGAGATTAAATAACTTTCTAATCCTGATATAATGGGCCAAATCCTACTCTCCTTCCTCATGTGCAATCATCCATTGAGCCTGATTCTCCTGTCCCAGTTTTATACTGATGACTTTCAGCAGGGTTATTCCTGATTTACACAGATGTAAATGAGGGGGGAAATCAGGCCAGTGAAAAGTATAGGATCTGGCTTTTTATGCAAAACAAAAAGTCACTTCCATGCGCAGCAGGGGCAAATGAGGATAGATAGAACACTGGTTATATGGAGCTTTTGTTAGGGTTTATAGGTGGCTGTGAGAGTTGAGGCCTTGCTTTTGTAGCACAAACAGCAGCACTCCATTACTGAGTTTCACTCTGGTTGCTCTTACTCCAGTTTTATGCCAGCACATCTCCAATGAGTCAAGCACAATTAGAGGAATTCATCCCAGTGCTGCAGCCACTTCGTTTTAGCTATTCTAGCATAAAGTGGCCACAAAGAGGCCAGAAGCCCTGCCCCTCCTTACAGGGGGCCTCCCTGGTAGATGCAAAGTGGACTCTGGGCTCACTCCAGAGGAGCCTGCACTGTGGAAGGGACATTCTAGGTTGCCAGGAGGAGCGTATGTACGGAGGGTAATAAGTTGTGCTGCTGGGGTATTCTTATATCCTGGCTATTCCCTAGCTGCCACGAACTCAGAGGGGCCATGACAGCCAGAGGCACAAACTAGGGCAGTTTCTAGGGCTGCCCTAACCAGTGTTGAGAACATAGCCAAAGATTTAGGAAGTATAAGTTCCCAACCGAGTTATAATGGTGTAAAACTGGAGTAAATGAAATCAGAATTAGGACCTTGAGATTCTTTCCCAGGTGAGCTGTTTAAACCAAGAACAAAAGTACCCCCCCCCCCCCATTTTTAAAGGAGGATCACTGACCCAGGGACCTGATGAGTTGGACTTCTGATTAGCTTGGGCTTACATCTGTGAAAGCTTCTACATGAAATTCATTTTGTGTCACTAGCACAGTTCTACCTGATTTTGATCACACCCATCATAAAGCGATTGCAATATAGCACAAATGACAGGGGAGTTTTCCAACATGTGAAGGCATCTAAGGCTTGAGGCAGAGATTAAAAATGTAATTGGTTGGGGTGTGCTGATGATCTCCAACAATATCCCAGAATTAGAAAGGGCATAAACTAATGCTAGGAGCCAGAGGTCACTGGATCTGCGTAATTGTGGACCCAGTGGCCTTGACCCAAAGCCCCTCTCAGTTGGGCTACTTGAAGTTAGTCTGAAGCCTAATTCTATCACATGCCCACCCATGCACCCACCAGGATTGTTGCAGATCTTCTGTAGCCTCTGTGTCCACAGGTGGATTTCATTCTAGGAGATTAGGGTTGCAGTTTGTCTCCATGTTTTCCTGTTTTCTGAGCAGATTCTTTGATGCTGGAATAGGAGTGAACTGGAAACAGACCTAAACATTTGAGCTGAGCTTTCCAGTATCTCACAGAGGCTGCGATTCTTTGTGATTAGAGCTGAGGTGAACTGGTGAAGATTTCAAAGAGCTTTACAAGTTTCATGAGCAATTTGTTGATTAAACATAGCAGTTCAACAGCCTGTAATTCTTGACTGTTACTTCAGAGTGAGATGCTGGATTTGTGAGAGTGAGGTTCGATGGGTTGGAACCAAAAATGAGTTGTCACTTCAGATGATTTTCTACTAGGAATGAATCATTCCAGAGATTCCTTTAGCTTAATTTTTAAACAAGTGTATTTGCTTCATTAAGACAATTTTTCATCTTTTCAAAGAACATAGGCAAAGTTCTAATCACAGCTCTTCCATTGACTTATTCATTGACATTGTGCAAACCATTTCACTTTTCTGCTCTTCAGTTCACCTATTTGTAAAATGATCTTCCCTTTCTCACATGGATTTTGAGACTTAACTGATAGTTGTAGAGTGCTTAGAGATCCTTGGACAGACAATATGTCAGAAGTGCAATGCACTGGTACTAGTTATTTACTATGCTGTTCTCAGACAGATTTTAGACAAATCATATACTTGTAAAAACTCTAAGAATATCTAATATTTCCTCCTCCGTGCTGACAATTAAGTCCCCTTCTGTGTTATCCCCAATCTGTTCCACCACCCTCAGTCTCCTCCAGTCCTGCTAAAGGCTAAAGTGATTCTGGCATCTCTGAATCACGTAACTGAGCCCAAGATTACCAGTTCTGGTTTCAGAACCATAGCCAAATGTTAAGTAGCAAAGCAAAAGATATCTGGAATTGCTTGCTTGTTTTGTTTTTTTAAATCAGAGTGCAGATTTTTTACTTCCTCAGTAAAAGCAAGCTATTGTTCACAGTTACTCATTCAAAAAACATTCAATCCAAACTGTTTAGAGATGCTGCTCAGTGCCATCTCTGACAGACTTCAAAAACACTGAAAGTCTGAGAATCCAAATCCAGTTTGGGGTTTTTTTTCCTAATGAAGAGGAGAAACCCATGCTATGTGCCCCAAAGGCAAAGCAGTTCAGCTGAGCATTACATAATCCAAACTATGGTGGCCACCAAAGTACTGTCTCCACACAGCAAGCAGCCTGATCAGACTCACTGCTGAGAGCCAGTAATTTCAAACATAACCATGGAAGGCTGCTTCACTTTTGCTTGTTCTTTGTCACAAATTAACCTTCTTTCACCGAAAGTTTCACAGATTTGGCAAAATGGAAGGTTCTGTAGCAGCAGCTTATAGCCACTCCCTCTTTGATTTTGTCCACACTACAACTTTTAATAGAACCAGTTAGTGGCATGACTGACTCTAAACATGATTTGTGTCCTTACTATGCATGGTTAAAATTCAGTTAGTAACTGTGGCAGCTAACAGTGTTTCATGCCTGCCAGTCGCCTCATCCAGAATGATAGCTTTCCTGTAAACGAAGAACACTTTTTTTCACTATGTAGACAGGACTCCTAAACCATGTCTGTGTAATGATTAGATAGTCCTCTTCCTTCCAGCTCTCTATCTGGTAGGACCTACTCCACTGCATGCTCCCCTTGCTGCTCAATGTACATTTCCTGCCTATTGAGGCCGTAAGGAATTGTCCCTGATGCACTGATACAGATAAAACTGGGCAGTGTGGATGTCTGGGGGCATTGTCCGCAGATGGGGTCTTATGCTTTTCAGACACTTTGCCAGAATGCTGCAAGACATTCTGGTGAACACGATTTTCTGGGTGGCTTGTAACATCCAGGATAAAATTCCACCAACCAAGGGGTGGAGGTGGCCCAGAGGGAGACCTGCTATTATGTGCATACATCAAGTCTGTTCTGACATTGGACTCTTGGCCCATCAAGCCCTTGTCACCACACAGGAATGGATCAAATGGCAAACAATCACTATGGCCAACCATTCATCTAAGCATGGAAGAACTGTGAGTGTACAAACATGGCTGTGACACAAATGGAACCATATTCCTTGTAACGCATCAAGGGTACTATATCTCTACCTGCTTATAACACCACAGTTGTAGTTGTGTGGACAAAGCCTTTGTGCCAATGAGCAGCAGAGGTTATGTGAGGGGGTATCAAGTCTCATGGACTGTAAGTGTATAATATTTGAAAATTAAAGGGAATTGAATAGAAATGATACTTCCATCAACCGTGGATGAAAAAAGTTGCCCAAATATTGCATTCATGTACATCTGTATAAAGCCAGAGCAATTCCAGTGTTCTCAATGAGTTGACTCCAGAATGACACTGGAAGGCATGTGAGAGCACAAGCTGAATTAGTATCTTTAATGCCCTTCCCCAGGAATCACATGACTCAAAACCCAAAGAGCTTCTAACTGTAGTATTATTGTTGCAATCAAGCAACCTGAAATAAAAGGCTTTTGTCCAGTCATATAAAATATCTTGAGATAGAGAGAGAATTAGTTCACTCCCCCTTTTCCCTTCATCTTTTGTCCTAGTTCAAATAGGGGGGAGGGGTAGCTCAGTGGTTTGAGCATTGGCCTGCTAAACCCAGGGTTGTGAGTTCAATCCTTGAGGGGACCACTTAGGAATCTGGGGCAAAAATCAGTACTTGGTCCTGCTAGTGAAGGCAGGGGGCTGGACACAATGACCTTTCAAGGTCCCTTCCAGTTCTAGGAGATAGATATCTCCATTAATTAAATTAATTATTTCTTTTTCTATACATTTCTTCCTCCCCAATACATTCCCTGCTCCTTGCGCCTATCTAGACATTCAGAATTATCGAAGATCCACAAAACAGGATAAAAATGTACAAGGGATATAAACCCATATGCATAGGGCATAAACCAATCATTAATCAAAAGAAATTAGTCAGAAGTTTCACCTACCAGAAGGTTATTCCAGAACTGTCCATTACAGAATGTCTTGCGTCTTCTTCTGAAGCATCTGTTACTGGTCAGTGTCAGAGACAAAATATCACACTAGGTGAAACTACTGATTCAATACAAAAACAACAAGGAGTCTGGTGGCACCTTAAAGACTAACAGATTTATTTGGGCATAAGCTTTCATGAGTAAAAACCTCACTTCTTCGGATGTATAGAGTGAAAGTTACAGATGCAGGCATTATATACTGACACATGGAGAGCAGGGATTCAATACAGTCTGGCTGTTCCTATGTTAAACACAGTCATAACATTTTTTCACAGTTCCAGTGTCAGAGAGGCATGGTATCCATTTAATATTTTATGTTTATAAAATAATACTAGAGGGATCACAAACTGCTTGATAGTACACATACAGAAAGCACCTCTGAAAAGCTACCTCCATTAGGGAGAAAGACAACAGTTGACTGGTGCTAGTAAATGGAGCACACTCCATTACAATAAAAAGGAGGGGCAATTCTGGCCAAAGACATGGGGCAAACTCTAACTCATATGAAAATGGACATCAGATTGTTAGTATTCATTCATAATAGACCTCACTTCAGCTCTCATCTGGGAGAGAGACCCCCTATACAGTAAACTGCAGGATATGCAGGTTATCTACCTTTGAAGGATGAAAAGCGAGTTTATAGCTAAAGGCATGTATTCACATCCTGAAGTCATGGAGAATTTGGGACTGCTGTAACAAAGCTGCTGCTGCTGCAACTGAGAGCTGGTGCAATAAGACGCATAGCTGAAGGAAAGAGGAGTGTGGAGGGTATAAAACTGCAGAGCTAAGTTCAGATGTATTTGCGAATCAGATCTATCTTTTTATATCAGCGCCCATAAGAAAGTATCTGGTCTTCCTATTTAACCCCAAGGAAGGCTCAAATACCTGCAGTAGTATGTTTAGTAAAGGAATGGTGGAAAGGAAAACTTAAGCATTGGGTACTTTAAATGAACTTTTACTTGCTGGTTTGGGGTTTGTTTTTTGTTTGTTTTGCCAGAAATCAGGTGTTTATCACCAGCCTCAAGCCAAGTTACCTGAAAACAGACAGAACTGCAATCTGGCAAGGATAACTTAATACAATAACCTTACTCACAAGCCTTTTCTGTTTTACTATTGATTTTATGATTTTCCCTGCTTTCAAGCAGAGCAGGTAGAATATTTAACTAGAGATGGATCTGAACCAACCTCCACTTCTGAACACTTCCAAATGTACTATTCACCCAACTATCCTTATCTGTATAATTGTTTTCAGGTACTTGTTCAACTGTCATATCAATTATCATTCAACTCAGGTCTGTCATTTTCTGTCTCTCATCTTTGCTTCAGAACCCAATTGTAACATTTGACCAATTGTCTGAGGGGCCTGATTTTCAGAGACATCAGGTCTATAGCACAATATATGTGCTTGCAATTTACAGAATACATTGAAGCTGAACAGTTTGAAATCTCCTTAAAATAATGTGATGCATAGGACAACAGTTTAGGCATGAGACAGTACAGAGACATTGTTGGTGAGAGATCTCAGGGAGATTTTTTTTTTTCTTTGCAGACAAGGAGTGTTTTAAGGAGGGATTTGAAAGAGATGAGTGGTGTTTGTGGCCAGGAAGTAGAGTGGGCATGGAAGAAAGTGCAAAGTCACATGTGAGAGAAAAAGACAAAAGGAAAATTTAGCAGAGAACACATGGAGGAGCTCAGGGATGATTAGTCATATGGCTCACAAGTTTCAGTCTTTACTTCACTGGAGAGCTGTCATAGCAATCTCTTTTTCATATGGATAAGTGACTCCTACATTCAGCCTGCACAACTAACTTCTCTTCCTTCCCTCCCAATTTACTGCCATGAAAGTCTCAAATCCTCTCCCTTGCACAAAGCCCAAAATACATGAGCTTTGCACAGGGAAGTACTGCAATGGGAAGCTGCTGCACCTCCTCTTATATGTAGGGCCATTGGGGTTGGCCAGGGTATCCATGCATTTATGTATTAATTGACCATACACCGCACTCTTCTCCTCACACTAGCAACCACCAACCTCTCTTGGCTACTATAGATGGAATCCTTGAAGAGTACAGATCCGGAGCATCTGGTGCAGGAGGGGATCATATTCCTGCTCACTGCATGGGCACACAGGGAATGTCCACACCGCAATTAAACCCCCCCAGCTGGTCCATGTCAGCTGACTCAGGCTTGCGCTATGGGGCTGTTTAATGGTGGTATAGATGTTCAGGCTCAGGTTTGAGCCCAGGCTCTGGGACCCTGTGGGGGGGGGAGGGTTCAGCCCAAACCCAAACATCTACACAGCAATTAAACAGCCCCAGAGTCTGAGCCAGCTGACATGGGACAGCCGCAGGTGTTTAAGTGCAGTGTAGACGTACCTTCAGTGGCCAACTCTGCATCCATCCCATGCAGAATAGCCACAGTGATTCCATTGCCTTTCAGACCTCATGTGCCCTTAGAGGTGTGTCAAGTTTGGGGATTTAGTAAAAGAAGGTAAGGCAGTTGCAGTAGAGTTCTTAAATTAAACTTTGTACAGCCTGAAAACTTTGACATCTACCAGAATACAATGCTTGTTTATTCAACCTCTGTTTACATCTCCTTCAGATCTAGCCATCTGCTACACTTCAGCTGTTGTGTTTTGATGCCAACCTTCTTGTAAACAGTCTTACATTGATTAGATTCCACCCAGCATTCTAGCTGCCTTTCTGTGAAAGGTTACCTTACTGCTCCCTCTCCTACTTCCCCATGTACACATAAGATTGCCATTCTTATCAGGAATCAAAGTGGCATTCCAACATCTATCAGTTGCCCATATCCATTCTGATGGATCCATTCGATCACAGAAAATTCATATTATATTCCTTCATCTTTCTATGCCAGTTACATTGCTTTAGAGTATCATGGCAGGAACATTCAATACATGCATGTGCATGACAGATTTAGCAACTAGGAATGCATGCATCCCAATGTGTACTTTCTTGCATCTTTCACTGGCATCCATTATAACCTATGCAGAAAAGTCATTTGGTAAATTAGGCCTCTGTTACAAAATTACTTTTATTGTTTGTACAGAGTTAAAAATGAACTAATGAAGAGATAGAAATGTGAATTGTTTTCATTTTTCCCCTTTGTTTTTTTAGCCCTAGTTCTTTTTATACAGAGAGATTTTAAACACGTTAAAAATCAGTAAATATATGGCTAGTACAAGAACATTATTGTGTATGCCATAAAAAAATCATGCAAATAATTTGAATGAGGGGGAAGACGAAAGGACAGAAGACTTGAGAGAGGAGATGGGTATAAGAAGAGAAGAGCTGTATGAGTAAAAATACATACTTTTGATATTCCCCGTGAGAAAGGAATGATACCTACAAACAAAAACATTGTATCATGTTTTATACTAGGTTTTGAGTCTCATTTCTTGCACCTTGAAATTATTATTCATTCATACGGTCATAAAAATTCCTTAAATACTCCTTGTAGTTTATACACCTCACATAATAGAAACCATTCAGAAATACCAGATATTCTAGGACTGGAAATACATTCAGCTTTCTTTTG
The DNA here is from genome assembly GCF_013100865.1 of Trachemys scripta elegans. NCBI lineage: Eukaryota > Metazoa > Chordata > Testudines > Emydidae > Trachemys > Trachemys scripta. The sequence continues at coordinate 35,896,756 of NC_048300.1, forward strand.
TACATTTTATCCATCTCACCGCCGTTCAGCCATTTAATGTGTTCTTTGTCAGCTCTGCACTGCAGCATGTGTGTGTTCTTAGCATTTAGCATATTGTAGGCCCATCCATAATACAAATAAATGGTACTAATGCAATGGCGGTTACCACAGAGGTGGGCCTTCAGGCAGAATGTGAATGAGGAGGGGTAATGGCCTTGTGGCAAAGGAACAACAAAGATAAGGATCAGTTGGCCTAAGCAGTGGGACCTCCCAACCCATTAAGGGGATGCTCACAGCTAGGAGGATTGGATATACAAAGGCCAATGCAGACTCAGGATTAATGAAGCTATTTTGTGGATTTCCAGGAGGGTTTGGGTGAGGAAGGCAAAAATGAGCATCCCCCTGGCTCTTCCCTGCCCCCTCTCCCCTTCTTGCACAGAATGCCCAGACCCACCATAGGAGCTCCACAGGGTCTAGAGGCCGGCTGGGGCACGGTACTATTTGCAGTACTGGGACAGGTGGGTTTAGGCCTACCAAAAACTAAAGGTCTGACCCTCAACTAAAGGGGAGGAACTACTAAGGCCAGGCCACAATTCAGTACTGGAGACAATGAAGGAGAAAACAGGAACAGAAGTGAGGTGGGCTGGGGCACGGTGCTTGGGGACTAGGAATATCTGCATGCAGAAGGTGACCTAAACTCACAGAGCCTGGAGGAATAAATCCACCTCCCCCTCTCCTTTGCATCTTCCCCCATAGTGCAGATCCTGGGTTTCAGCTGAAGGACTGAAAGGAATGTAATGCAACATTGCAACTGATTCAGAGGGATTCACAGTTTCTCAAACAGATCCAAAACTGTAATCCCAGCAAGCACTCCCTGACTGCAAAACTCTATTGGCAGAGCCTTCACACAAACATTGCCTTTAAATGTCTGCATCTAGACATAAAAAAGGCATTTTGCCAAAAAGAAATTGAAAATAATTGGCCAAATTAGCATCGGGTGATCTTAGCTTTAAAATGACCTCAGTGCTTTATAAACAAGATTATGCAAGTGTTCAGAGGTATGTGAAGCAGTTTAATAGTGCCATCTTGAGGGAGGCTCCTAGATGTTACATGTGATGTCAGAACAGAGTAGCTTTTTGAAGGTTTGCCCATAAACCTTCATTAAGTGGAAATCAATCACAGTGAGATACCAAAAAGGACAGTAGATTCAGAAACATATTACAATGTCCCCTTATTTAGCAGAAAAACAAGCCAAAATTAACACTAACAAACTTCTCTTACTATGGAAATTCTAGCCAGGAGTATAATACTGAAATAATTATTTGCATTTCTGTCAGTCTGAAAGCCATTTACAAATATTAATTTAAGCCGCACAAAACTTCTGTGATGCAGGTTAGTATTGTTACCTTAATTTCACAGATGGGCAAACTAACCTCTGTACCTTATGTCCAAAGGTCCCATAGGAATTCTCTGTCAGAGTTAGGAATAGAAGCCCGATATCCTGACTCTTAGTCTGATGTTTTAATCTTTCTCCCTTCAGATCTGTACATTTTTTGTAATCTGTATTCTCGTCTGGTGTGCTGAATTGGATCTGTTTACTCCTGTCTGATTTTCAGTACAATTTTAAACTGTAGCTTGCATTTGAATTAGGTTAGTTTACAATATGACAAACGAACAAGACAGGCAAAGAGCATCCTTACAATAAAATTACTATCAGCTTCATTTTCCATTAAGAAGCATTTTCCCTATTGAACTGGTCTGTATATGCCATACAACAATCAATAAGTCATGGTCTGTAAATATAAAAAGTGACTTTCATCTTTCAGCTTAACCAGTTGGTGAGAACTGGCATGACTTAGAGGTTATGCAGATTTCTTACTGGGAAGGCACTTCGTTTACTTCACGGAATTCCCATGAGCATGAGGATCCGTTAGCAAAGCCACAGGTGGGGGCATGTTGTGGTTAGTAAGTGCAGTTTCCTTTGAATTTCTTTATTCAGTTTCCTTCTTTCGGGGCAAACAGATGGAATTTTCTTGCAATTACTATGAACTTAGGATAATAGCTCTTAAGTCAGCACTGAGGAGGTAGAAAGACACAATAACAAACACGCAATCTGTGCTAGTCTGGACACTGATGTAGACATGCGACTTGACACGTCTGACATGCAGAATGACCAGAACTGGCATATGATTTATTGATTACATCCTGTGATAAGATAGGCCAGTGAAATGGCTCATACTTTCAAAAACATTTTGGCATTTTTTAAAGTATCAGTATTAATGCAGCAATATCCAACATGTGACTCTACAGCCAAATACAGTTGCTCTGGGCTCTCAACCCTATTTCTTGTGGAATCCTGGCGCTCACATGTGAGGCAGTATAGGCCGCTGCCCTAAACATGCAAGTCCAAGCCCCTATGAGTTTTCCAAGCAACCAGGGGCATGCGCTGCAAGATGCTGACCATCTTCATCTTTCACTGACTTCAGTGGCAATTAAAGACATTCAGGACCTTCCACAAGATGCTAAAACACCAGGGAAGATTGGGCTTCAGGAAGGAAAGAGAAATAGGGAAAGAGTGTGAGAAGAAACACCCTTTTTCCAAGAAACAAGGAAGGGGCAGACAAAAGAATGAACATGTTACTGAATGGAGTTGCTGATCATCACAAAACAAATGTAGAGTGGTGTCCTGATGCTGCATTGTGATATCTGTGTCACAGCATTGTGTGTATATGTTGTGACAGTGCAAATGCCATCTAAATGCAGTGACAGGACAGCTCTCTGATTAGTGTGTGTCTCTCTGAAGCTCCATTTGATGAAGGTATGGCTCCTCAGCTCTGCATGGTAGGGTATATTATTATATCAATACAGCATGTAATAAATCAGTCAGTAAATGATAAAGTATGTAATTATGTACTACACGTGATCTGACTGTGAGTAAATAAATAAACATCAGAATATTCATGAGAAAAAGAACATACAACTAAAAATTGGGAAAAAAGATTAAAAACCACTTGTAAGCTTGCATCAATGAATTTCCCTGGGAAAGCAGAATAATACTTTTGTGTAAAGCCTTTTGAGAGTTTGTACCAGGTTTGCTGCACAAAAAACAGTTAGATTGTACTCCTGGAAGAATGAATTTTAAAGTAACTGCTGGATTGAGCCTTTAACTAAAACTTGAACACACTGGCCCAGATCCACAAAGGGATTTAGGCATTGTGACACACAGTGTCTCAACACCTAACTTTTAGGTCTGGTCTACACTTAATAATTAGATCAACCTAGATATGTCACTCAGAGCTGTAAACATTTTGCACTGTAGTTAGGTTGACCTAACCCCAACTGTAGACATGGCTAATTCTTCTGTCGATCTAGTTACTGCCTCTTGGAGTGGTGGATTAACTACATCAATAACCCATTCCGCTGATATAAGAAGTGTCTACAGTACAGCGCTGCAGCATGGAAGCTGTGCTGCTGTAGTAATTGTAGTGTAGGACATACCCTTAGTCTCCTAGAAAATAACAGGAACAATTGCAATCCACACAGCCTGAGTTATTATATAAGAAGCCTAGTCTTCCTATACAATGAAGGGGGAGAAATGGTGACTTAGCCCTGGCCTACACTATGGGGTGAGGTTGAATTTAACTGTGTTAGGTCGATTTTAAAATGAATGCATCCACACAACCAACCCAATTCCATCTACCTAAAGGGCTCTTAAAATCGACTTCTGTACTCCTCCCCGGCGAGGGGAGTAGTGCTAAAATTGACCTTGCTGGGTCGAATTTGGGGTAGTGCAGATGCAATTCGATGGTATTGGCCTCCAGGGGCTATCCCAGAGTGCTCCAATGTGACCGCTCTGGAGAGCATTTTCAACTCTGATGCACTAGCCAGGTACACAGGAAAAGCTCCAGGAAATTTTGAATTTCATTTCCTGTTTGATCAGCGTGGTGAGCTCAGCAGCACAGGTGACCATGCAGTCCCCCCAGAATTGCAAACGAGCTCCAGCATGGACCAAATGGGAGACACTGGATCTGATTTCTGTAAGGGAGAAGAATCTGTGCAGGCCAAACTCCAATCAAAAAGAAGAAATGCTAATATATATGCCAAAATCGCACAGGGCATGGTGGAGAGAGGCTAAACAGGGACACACAGCAGTGCTGCGTGAAAGTCAAGGAGCTCAGGCAAGCCTACCAAAAGACAAAGGAGGCAAATGGTTGCTCCAGGTCAGAAATCCATACATGCCACTTCTATGATCAGCTGCATGGCATTCTGGGGGGACCCTATCACTATCCCACCACTGTCCATGGACACCTGCAAGGGGGAAGTCTCATGCAACAGGGAGGAGGATTTTGTGGAGGAGGAGGAGGAGGAGGAGGAGAATGCCCAGCAGGCAACTGGTGAATCCGTTCTCCCCAGCAGCCAGGACCTTTTCATCACCCTGGAGCCAATACCCTCCCAAGGTGGGATCCCTGACCCTGAAGCCGGAGAAGGCACCACTGGTGAGTGCACATTTGTAACTATAGTACAGGGCTTAAAAGCAATAGTGTTTAATGTTTGATTTGCCCTGAAGAATTGGGATGCATTCGCGGCCAGTACAGCTACTGGAAAAATCTGTTAACGTCTCTAGGGATGGAGCGGGAATCCTCCAAGGACATCTCTATGAAGCTCTCCTGGAGGTACTCTGAAAACCTTTGCACAAGGTTTCTGGGCAGGGCTGCCTTATTTCATCCTCCACAGTAGGACACTTTACTACGCCAAGCCAGTAGCAAGCAGTCTGGAATCATTGCAGCACAAAGCATGGCAGCGAATGGTCCTGGGTTTTGGTCAAACTCAAGCAATATTTGGTCTATATCTTTCTGTGTTAGCCTCAGGAGAGTGATATCATTCATGGTCACTTGGTTGAAATAGGGGAATTTTTGTAAGGGATCAGTAAAAGGACCCCGTTCATGCTGGGCTGTTTCTGCTTGGCTAAAAGGGATCATCCCAGAGAATAGCCATGAGGTGGGGTGGGAGGAGGTGTATGCTGCACATCCACCTGAAAACCACAGCCCCTCCTTTTAAATGTGAAACCCAACCGGCATTGCTTGCTATGGGAAAGGAGGGCACTGCAGTTTGAAACCATTCCCACATGTTATGAAGGCATAGGAAGCCAACCCCACATACCCTTTGGCTTACCATGGCTGCCTGGAAACCGAATTCCGTTGCCCAGCCGTGTGTGATGTGTCACCATACCAGCAGGCGCTCAATATAAAAGGCAAAATGCGATCTTGTACCTAAAGTCCAAAGTGCTGTCTGCTGTGAATTGCTTGATTCACTGTGAAAGAGTCTTCATTTTGTTCTCGGAAATGTATCTTCTTAAATTTTACTCTCCCTTTTTATCCCCCCACAGGTGCAAATGTTTCTATGCTCCCCCATCATCTCCGTCCCAGAGGTTATCGCAGATTAAAAAGCGAAAAAAAACACACTTGCAATGACATGTTTTCCGAGCTCATGCAGTCCTCCCGCACTGATAGGGCACAGCTGAATGCATGGAGGCATTCAGTGACAGAGGCCAGGAAAGCATACAGGGAGCACGATGAGCAGAGGCAGGAGGTGACGCTGAGGCTAATGGGGGAGCGTAGAGGGGCGGACTCACCCCTGCGGCGCCTCCTGCTGGTCTCTTCTGGGAATTAGCTCTTCCAGCATCCTGGAGCACTCCCTGCAGGCTGGTGATCCACCTGTCCTCTGGCCCCCATGTCCTCCCAGACCCCGGTGCCCTTGTATCTGGGGTGCTGCCCCCTGGCAGTACACCCCTCAGTACTAGGGTCTCCCCTCCCCAGAGAACCCCCACCCACTATCCCTACCTCACTTTAGAATGAGGCCACTGCCAGTCACCAACTAGCCCCTGCTCCCTGGGGCAGACTGCAGTATAGGCCCCTCATCACTGGCAAGGAGGGTTTGGACCTGCTGCCTTGGCCTACCCATGGGCTGCCCTCTGCAACCCCAGTACCCCTTGGCCTCCTACTAGGCTGCAGCCTGGGGCTATCCAGGCTGGAGCTCCTCAGCCTTTCCCCAGCCCTGCTTCACCCAGCTACTCTCTCTTAGCTCCCTGCAGCCAGGCCCTTCTCTCTCTGAATCCAGAGAGAGACTCTGGCCTGAGCTCCTGGCTCCCTGCCTTTATAGGGCGTGCTGAGACTGTTTGGGGCATGGCCCCAGCTGCAGCCACTTCCCCGAATCAGCTCAGCCGTCACGCTGCCTGCTCCCTGGGCTATCTCAGGCCCTTCCAGGCAGGAGCAGGTGTCCACCCTGCTACAGGGAGCAAATGGACATAATGAGGCATCTGGTGGAGCTGCAGAAAAGCCAACAAAAGCACAGACCCCCCGCCTGCATCCACTGTATAACCGCCTGCCCTCCTCCCCAAGTTCCATATCTTCCTCACCCAGACGCCCAAGAACGCAGGTGGTCTGGGCACCCAGTCACTCCACTCCAGAGGATGGCCCAAGCAACAGAAGGCTGTCATTCAAACAGTTTTGATTTGTAGTGTGGCTACAATAAGCAATGTGGCCTTGTCCTTCCCTCCTCCCCCACCCAACCCCATCACATCCAGGCTACCTTGTCAGTTATCTCACTTTTTTTTTTAATTAATAAAGAAAGAATGCATTGTTTCAAAACAATAGTGACTTTATTTCGTTTGCCAGCTGTGATCGAAAGAGGGAGGGTGGTTGGCTTAAAGGAAATTAAAATCAACATCGTCTGCCAAGAGATTTTCCTCAACCTCCCACCCCGCCATAAACGTCTCCCCCTTACTCTCACAGATATTATGGAGCACACAGCAAGCAGCAATAACAATGGGAATGTTGGTTGCGCTGAGGTCTAACCTAGTCAGCAAACAGCACCAGCGAGCTTTTATATGTCCAAAGGTACATTCTACCACCACTCTGCACTTGCTCAGCCTATAGTTGAACTGCTCCTTACTATTGTCCAGGCTGCCTGTGTATGGCTTCATGAGCCATGGGAGCAAGGGGTAAGCTGGGTCCCCAAGGATAACTATTGGCATTTCAACATCCCCAACAGTAATTTTCTGGTCTGGGAAGTAAGTACCTTCTTGCAGCTGCTCGAACAGCCTGGAGTTCCTAAAGATGCGAGTGTCATGTACCTTTCCCAGTCATCCCACGTTGATGTCGGTGAAACATCCCTTGTGATCCACCAGTGCTTGCAGCACCATTGAGAAGTACCCTTGCAGTTTAGTACTGGTTGGCAAGGTGGTCCAGTGCCAAGATAGGGATATGCATTCCATCTATCGCCCCACCACAGTTAGAGAATCCCATTGCAGCAAAGCCATCCAGTATGACCTGCACATTTCCCAGAGTCACTATCCGAGATAACAGAACATCGTGATTGCATTGGCTACTCGGATCACACAGTCCCCACAGTAGATTTGCCCACTCCAAATTGATTCCCGACTGACTGGTTACAGTCAGGCGTTGCAAGCTTCCACAGGGCTATCGCCACTCGCTTCTCAACTGTCAGGGCAGCTCTCATCTTGGTATTCCTGCACTTCAGGGCAGGGGAAAGCAACTCACAAAGTTCAAGGAAAGTGGGCTTATGCATGCAAAAGTCAAAATCATCCCATACCTGCAACACCATGCGGTCCCACCAGTCTGTACTTGTTTGCTGGGTCCAGAATCGGCGTTCCACTGAATCAACCTGCCCCACTGCTGCCATGATGTCCCAATTGCCACATCCCATGCTTTCAGGAATGTTTGTGTCCATGTCCTCCTCACAATCGTCCTCGTGCTGGCGTCTCTTAGCCAGGTTCTGCACATACTGCAGGATAATGCGCAAAGTGTTTACAATGCTCACAACAGCAGTGCTGAACTGAGCGGGCTCCACGCTTGCCATGCTATGACATCTGCACGGGTAACCCAGCAAAAAAGGCATGAAACGATTGTCTGCTGTTGCTTTCACGGAGGGAAGGAGGGAGGGGAGACTGACGACATGTACCCAAAACCACCCGCAACAATGTTTTTGACCCATCAGGCATTGGGAGCTTAACCTAGAATTCCAATGGGCAGCGGAAACTGCGGGAATTGTGGGATAGCTACCCACAGTGCACTGCTCTGTGAGTCGATGATAGCCACAGTATTGAGGACGCACTCCCCCGACTTAATATGCTTAGTGGGGATGTACACAATCGACTGTATAAAATCAATTTCTAAAGATCGACTTCTATAAAATCGACCTAATTTCATAGTGTAAACATACCCTTAGAATCCAACCCACAAAACCAAGCATGCTAGCCAGCTCTCTGCCTAAACTTGCCAATGGGAGATGTCGACGAGAGGGGTGTGTCCTAAGCCCTGCTCCTCTCACAGAGAAAGGTGCTTATCTCCGCTAGTAATCATAGGATCATAGAATCATAGAATATCAGGGTTGGAAGGGACCTCAGGAGGTCATCTAGTCCAACCCCCTGCTCAAAGCAAGACCAATTCCCAACTAAATCATACCAGCCATGGCTTTGTCAAGCCTGACCTTAAAAACCTCTAAGGAAGACTATTCCACCACCTCCCTAAGTGACCCATTCTAGTGCTTCACCACCCTCCGAGTGAAAAAGTTTTCCCTAATATCCAACCTAAACCTCCCCCACTGCAATTTGAGACCATTACTCCTTATTCTGTCATCTGGTACTACTGAGAACAGTCTAGATCCATCCTCTTTGAAACCCCCTTTCAGGTAGTTGAAAGCAGCTATCAAATCCCCCCTCATTCTTCTCTTCTGCAGACTAAACAATCCCAGTTACCTCAGCCTCTCCTCATAAGTCATGTGCTCCAGCCCCCTAATCATTTTTGTTGCCCTCCGCTGGACTCTTTCCAATTTTTTCACACCCTTCTTGTAGTGTGGGGCCCAAAACTGGACACAGTACTCCAGATGAGACCTCACCAATGTCGAACAGAGGGGAATGATCACTGCCCCTAGTTGTTTCCTCCAGCACTTGCACCAGGAAATTGTCCCCTACACTTTCCAAAAACTTCCAAAAACTGGGGAAAGATAGGTATTCCTCCACCTAAGTCACGTGCAGAGTCTAAGCCAGTAAGTGTGCTCAGAGGCCACCTAACTCCACACAAAAAGTCGGGGGGAGGGGGAAGGAGGAGGATATTCCTTTAGCCCACTCGTTAGGGTACTCACCTGGGATGTGGGAGATCCCAATTCAACTCGCCCCCCCCCCCCCCGCATGCTGAGGAGAAAGGATTTGAACCCACCTTTCAGGTTAGTGCTCTAACCACTGGGTTATAGAGTGAGTCTCATTCTTTCTCTGGCCCAATATAATTATTTAAAGTGGAACAACGTCAACAGGAGAGATTGAGGGAGATCCAAATCAGAATATCCTATAGTCCAGCACATGCCACCATCAGGAGAGGGGTTCCCAGTTGTGGGTTACTAGCAGAGATAAGTATCTATATCTACGAGAGGGATGGAGCCTAGGACACATGCCTCCCTTTGGTATCTTCCACTGGCTAGCTTAAATGGCTCCCCCACATAGTGTGCTGGCTTTTGTGCTTCCCATTCTGAGGCACCTCTCTCTCCCCATTCATTGTATGGGAGTATAGGCACATAATTTAGGCTTTGCAGCGTCACACTGTTGTTCCTATGATTTCCTAGGCTCCTAAAAATTAGGCACTGTGCAGGGCCAGCCAGAGGATTCAGGGGGCCTAGGGCAAAGCAATTTCGGGGGCCACTTCCATAAAAAAAAGTTGCAATACTACAGTAACATGTATTTGGAAATGTAAATAATAACCAGTGAAATACATTCAAAAATTAATTTGTAATAATTTGAAAATACACTAAATACATTATTTAAAAACATTAAATGCTTTAATGGTATGTAGACATTTGCAATTACATAATGGGCTGTTGCTGGGTGATGGTGATGGTTGGTGCCAATGGGCTGTCACTGCCTGGGGGTGGTGCTGTCCAGGGCTGAGTGGGGAGCTGGGCTCTGGGTTGGGGGGTGCCCGGCTCACAGGGGCTGGACTCAGGGCTGTGGGGAGCTGGGGTCAGGGGGGTGTCCGGCTCAGAGGGGCTGGACTCAGGGCTGTGGGTCAGGGCTGTGGGGGGATGGAGTCAGGGGGGGTGCCCGGCTCGGGGGGGCTGGGCTTGGGGGGGGGGGTCGGGGCTGTGGGGGATGGGGTTGGGAGGTGCCCGGTCCCGGCCCCTTACCATGCCGCTTACCCTCTCTCCCGGAGCCTCAGCGTGCTGCGTCCAGGAGCCGCTCGGCCGCAGGTCGCAGCTCCGCCCTCTTACCAGCTGAGACACCGGGGGATGGGGGAAGACGAAGGTGGGGGGAGCCTCCGACATACTCATGGGGGCTCCTGCAGGGCCCAGGGCAAATTGCCCCACTTGGCAGCCCTGGCACTGTGACACTCACCTTTGCAATGCAAAGTCATTTTGCAGATCTGGGCCTCTATGGGAGATCTATACTGCAATTAGATACCTGCGGCTGGCCCATGCCAGCTGACTCGGGCTCTCAGGGCTCAGGCTAAGGGGCTGTTTAGTTGAAGTGTAAACATTCAGGCTTGAGCTGCAGCCCAAGCTTTGGGACCCTCCCATCTTGTAAGGTCCTAGAGCCTGGACTCCAGGCCAAGCCCAAAAGTTGCCACCACAATTAAACAACCCCTTAGCCCAAGCCCCATGAGTCTGAGTCAACTGGCATGGGCCAGCCACAGGTTTTTAATTGCAGTGTAGACATATCCTTAGGCTAAGCTCAGACCTGCTGGGATAAACACAGGGAGACTGCAAGCCTACATCCCTAGTCTGGAGGAAGAGGGCTGCAGGTCCCCACCCATACAGAGGTGATGGTTGGAAGCCTGAAACCTAAATTGGCACTCTCAAGCAGACCACAGAGGGGACAGAGGTTCAGTTAACCCCAGAAATGTGACCGATCACAGTGCGGACCAGAAACTTCCCAGCACAGCTGTGAGAAATATCTGTAACAAACTCTGATTTTTTTTTTTTTGCTTTTCCATATGGAAGTGTATTTGAGAAAAGTGTCATAAATGGTTCTCTTGTCTCTCTGGCCGCAAAAGGTGCTGTGTCCTTCAGCTGAAGCTAAGGCCGTTACATCCCAGTGACTAGCACCATGCCCCACCGCCACCCGCCCATTCAGCCATGGCCTCCAGCTCCGAGCTCGCCTGCATCTACACCACGCTCATCCTGCATGACGACGAAGTCACCGTCACGGAGGACAAAATTAATTCACTTATTAAAGCAGCTGGAGTAAATGTTGAACCTTTCTGGCCAGGCCTGTTCGCAAAGGCTCTAGCTAAAATTGACATTGGAAGCCTGATCTGTAATGTAGGAGCTGGTGGTGCTCCAACTGCTGCTGCTCCTTCTGGGGGTGCTGCTCCCGCTGGTGGGGCTGCCTCTGCTGAGGAGAAGAAAGGAAGAAAAGAAAGAAGGATCTGTGGAATCTGATGATGACATGGGCTTTGGTCTCTTTGACTACACTGACTTTTTGTATCATGATATACACAATATTTCTGAGTCAAAATGAGTCCAGTTTTCAAGCAAAAATGGCTTTTGTCTTGAAAACTTGTGAAAATTCAAATGTTTCACACATTTTCATTGCAAAGACAAGTAGTTCCATCAAAAATGCAAACAGAACAACACTTGGGTTGGAAAGGGAAATGTTTCAAAATAAAGTTAAAAATATTTTCATACAGAAATAAACAGAACAAAATTATATATTTTGAAAGAGCCGTCCTTCAGTTTACATGGGTTCCTCCAGCAACATCCCCCCTGATGCTGCCCTGTTGAAAATGAATGACGTTATACCCATCCATACTAACAAGAGACTAACACATTTGACTTTCGTGTAGAATTTTCTTTTTCTTCCATTTCCAAAGTTATCAGTCCATAGTTTAGCTATTTCATTCTGCTACAGTTCTCAATCTCTCCAGCAAAGCAAGTAGTAGAAGTAGATCTTGCAAGAGCAGCAGGCTGTGTGTGTACATCAGCTCCCTAGGGGGGGTCCTATTTACCCTCCCATTATAATGTATTTGTAGTTTGAAAATTCCACTTACATGAGCAGCTCTTAGCCTCTGTAGACTGATTTCACATGAGTTCAATTGCTAGTGTCTCAGAGTTCAATTGTGTGTCTGAGAGTTCACTTGTTAGTGGTTTAAAAACTGTCTGGGTCTCACTGACCTGCATCCCATAATCACTGCATGAATGCCAGTGGTCACGTGACTTATAATTTAGGTGCTACTAACACAGCACTATCTCTCAGCAGCAAGTTCTGTACTTATTTTAATTCCTCTAGGCACCAAAATCTGCATTATTACATGAATAAATCATTTGAATAAAAAATAATCAAGCACTAATTATATCGTAGCATAGATAGAAATATTTTGAAGTCGACGATTAATGCAGAAAAGTCATTTCAGGCTAGATTCACCCTTAGTTTATGCCTGGACTGTATTCCCCATTCTGCTATAGATTTCCCATGTGACACTGCAGAAGTCACTATTTCTTTCCGTGCCTCAATTCACCAACTGCAATATGGCTATAATAATACTTACCAAATTCACAGAGATGTTTTATGACTTAATTCATATTTGTAACAAGCTCTGAGATCCTACTGTAGGATAGAAAACATGATACAAGTATTGCACTGAACTGGCTTGTGTGAACAGGTACTGCTGTTCTTCTCTGGACAGCATCAGAACAGCTCCGCTGTATGTTATACGTGTTATAGGGCTTATATTGCTGCTAGAGATGATCTATTAGCCCAGATGGTAAGGTCCTATGCTTCGGAAGTAGGAGGATCATCTCCATTGTTACCATGATGTTCCAAGCAGCCAAGGTGTACATTGCTGTAACAGTGATAATGTTTCTACAGGTGACCTCAGATTTATTATTTTAACCAACTCTCCAAACTCTTTTTGTAATATAGCAGAATTTTGTTATCTACAACAGAAAAAAGCTATTGTAAAGTTGTATTAGGACCTCCCTTTTCCTCCCAAAAGAGAACAGAATTCCAGATAGCACTGTCATTCCATGCATTTCCATTATTATTTTTTGCCTATGGGGCACAAATTCACACTCAGTAAGCAGGAAATTCACTTCTTTGTGTTGTTGTGCATTGCAAATCATCACTGCGGTGTAATTATGACTTTCCCCTAAGCCTAGATAGCAGATTGCTTGCTTTAGAATGCCTGTTTCCAGAGAAGTCTAGTTTCCCCAGCCCTTGCCAGTACTGTGCTTTACCGCAATTCAGAAAAAGAACTGGGAGCAGATTTCAGAACTGCACTATAATCTGAATCCTACTATATACTTTGTTCCCAATGAAGTAAGCAGCATCTGAATGACCAGGACAACTTCTCAGGTCCCCACTTGTGTCACGCTATATCTGCAAAAAACACAAGCTTCAAAAGATTTTCTTTGTATCCCTAACAACATTTATGAAGAGACATCATGACTCACTGTAGAGAATATAGTCTACAAAGGTGTATATAAATCTGAACAGCAAAATTACACCCATTTAACTGAAGACTTAATTAGACAGTGTTTTAACTATGTGTGAAATACTGTATGTATTTGATTTGTGACTGGATTTTAACATCAGTTATTTTTGACTCTACCTACATTAGAGCCTTACTCATTCATGACTGGTGGCAAACTGGTAAATGTCAATGTTAACTACTTGCACAAAGTCTAAGAAAATGGGGCCATAATCCTTATTTGCGCTTCTAATGGCTACCATATGATGAATCATAATAGAAAATTGTATTCTTTTATATCAGAGGGCACCAAGGCATATTCAAGTGACAGAAAGGGGCACATAGCAGAGAGCTGGTAATCTCCCCTTCTGTGTCTTCTCATTTCCCTCTCAGCTGCTTCCCAGAAGCAGAGGAGAGCATTTAGGAAGCATGTGGCTATGTAACAAGAAGGCTGCTTTGTATGCATGGCACTTTCATAGGTAAAGTGAGTCACCTAGCCAGACTGCAGAGGCACTCCCCATGCATTAGTCCAAGCTGGCTGCTCCTACAGAAACACATAGACTGTGCAGTTGCATGGAGACCTTGAGGCAGATCCTCCACTGGTGTAAATTGGCATCACTCCACTGGCTGCAGCGGCAGATCTGATCCCTTATATTTGTTCTTTTCTTTCTTTACTCTTTTCTTCTGTCTAAGTTGTCCAGACCGAAAGTCACTTGTTCTTTGTTTATGGAATAAACAAAAAAATAGTACTATTTACCTTTGAAGACAAGGTCCTTCCTAGCCTATAGGATGGTGGTACCCAGATAAACTAAAGTGACAGGTTAGAATGCAAAAGATTCATTGCTTTATATGAAAAAGCCACCAGACATCAAAACAAAGTTATAGCAAAATCCACACTACAATTCATTAATTTTTTGTGACAGACTGATTGGTATGTAACACATGTGGATTTTGATCATTCCCCTCCTGGTAAATATTGATCTTAGACCTTGGTCAATATGTAATTTTAGTTACTACATCTGGGGATTGACCAAAAAGTCCACATGAAATCATAGAAGTTAGAGCCAGAAAAGACCCATCCATCCTCATGCAAATGCAGGATTATTGCCTACTAGCTATGATTAATCCATGCAATCTAGTTTTAACCATCTCAGGCAAGGGGGCACTCACCACTTTCTCCTGTTATAATTTTTTCATACTGTACATCATCTACCTCAGTTCATTAATTCAACCACATTTTCTCATCTCCCTTTTAAATTAAAATTGCAGCACTCATATGTCAAACTGCGTATGTTATTTTTCTAACAGTAACATCTGTTTTTGAAAGGCACTATGGGCAGTTGGCAGCAGCTTAACAGTTCCCTCTCTGTATAAATGATCAAGTGCTGATGGCTGCTTAAGCTATGTTTGCTAGGAAACAAAGCCACTCTTCCTTGACTTGATTTAACTGTAAGGATGTTTATGTCTAAATTTGGGGAAACCTGCATGGTTGCAATTTGCACCCCTCCACCTTCCCTTCCCCCAAGGGGTGGGGGACCCCAGAGGGGGCATTAGAGCATGAGCTGACTCCCGACTCACCCCACAGTAACTCATGTCCTGCAGGGCTGGCCCAGCTTCCCCCACACCAGCCCATTGGCTCTCACCCAGGGAACAGGCAGGGCCCTTCCCCCAAAACGGTCTGCTCCTCCCTCTTCCTGACCTGGGTTGGTTTTGTGTGTATGTGTGTGTGTTTGGAGGGGGGATGTTGGGTTTCTCCCAGTGGTTGGGAGACCCCGGGCAAGTGCACCAAGTGCACATTGGTTAATCTGGGCCTGTGCTCAGCCCTTCTCAGTATTCAGCCCTAAAGTCACAATAAGGCTGTCCGCACCCCCAGGATCAGGCCTTAAATGCTGTGATGTTTTACACCAGCATAGAAGGTAGCTGAGTGTGAAAGGTGGCAGGAGCATTTTTAGCTCTCCAATGAGCAACTCTGCAATTCTGTGATATGCTTTGGTTTCTTTGTTTGCAAGATGCAGAAGCTGATCTATCAGCTGAGTAGACCAGAATCCAGCCATCTCCAGTCTATGCAATTCAGAAGGCCACAGAGACATTGTGCTGATTAGGAATCTAAAATGTAGTATTGTCACATTCACATTAAAAAGTAAGTGTCTTTTAAAAAATTAGCTTTTTTGGCAAATTATTTTAAAATGTTACAATCACTTTGGTGAAGGGTACAGGTAGTCTGAGTACTTTAAAAAAAAAATAAACAGGTCTGGCTTAAAAAACAATCAAGCAGTGTTTACTCCTAGGGGAATTCCTCACCACTGCGCAATGCAGAATTTTGCAGAAATTAATGTTGTGCGCATAGCACTTCCATTCCCCCTCCCCACAGAAATGGGCTGCAGAGATGTTGGCCACCACTGGGGGCCCCTGGACCCGGCAGAGCCCAGCTCACAAATAGAAGACAAGGCTGGGGGAAGGTGGAGGGAACTGCTGTAGTTCCCAACATCCCCTGAAGGAAGGAGACGACAGCATGTAGGAAACTCCATGCAACCCTAGGATCCAGCATCAGGCTGTTTCTCCCTCTGGATACCTGGGCTCCGAGTGGGGTAGAGGGTGTGAGTGTCTTGGCTGGGGGGGCCCCCCAGCTGGCCTCTGGGGTGTAGGGAATGTGAGTGTCTGGGCTGGGGTGGTCATGGCTGGGCTCTGGGTGGTAGAGGGTGTGAGTCTCTGGGCTGGGGCGGCCACGGTTGGGCTCTGGGGGCTGTGAGTGTCTGGTCCTTCGGCTAGGTTCTGGGGGCAGAGAAACAGGAACTGGATTGTCGTAGGGGTTTCTTTAACTGTCTATTCCTGGGGGAATTTTTGTGTGTCTGTATTGTTACAGAAATACTTGCTGACAGGTATTTTGAAATAAATTAACAAAATAATAGAAATTATTATATAGTGTTATTTTGACAAATAAAATTTTAATATATTGTGCGCAGAATTTTTAATTTTTTGGCACAGAATTCCCCCAGGAGTAAATGTTATTTAATAAACTAAATGATATATCAGTATGATATGACCACCAGAGTAATAGATTTTGGTAGTGATGGACCCAAACAAACAAACAAACAAACAGAAAATCACCAACCCAGCGCTAAACTCTAGGTCAAGGTCCAGGCTCAGCTCTGAGTTTGCAGCAAACGGTTCTCTAAAGAGGGCTAATCTGAACACAGTGAAATCTGGGAAAGTTCAGACCCCAATGTGGAATTAAAATCTTCAAGTGTGAGAGGATTTGGATCTGGAGTTTTGACTTGACCTACTATAAATATAGAAAGTTTGGTCTGGATCTAGCTCTCAGGTCTGGAGTTCTGTTTTGGCTCAGTCTAATCTTCAATTTCATATTCAGTCCCCAATGCACTAAATATGCAGAAAATAGGTTTGTTTGCTTGTTTTTGAAAACTGATAAACCTCATTAAGGGGGAAATCCTGTGAAATGCTGAATGCCCTCAACTGTGGGGACTTGAGTGGGAGTTGAGGGTGCTCAACACCTCGCAGGATAGGGCCCTAAATATGTTTGCCGTAATTAGTTCATCTCTTCAAATGAAGTGCTGCTAATTTCTCTCTTTTCCTTGTAGCCTGGGAGAGCAGAGTGCTGCAGCTGTGCACATGCGGGAGAATACTAACCATTGCAGTGGGAACTATTTCCACCTGTTCACATCACTGTTCCCCTCTTAATGCCATTTTAAACTATGCTGAACAATGGAGGGAACATGCTGTGCCTACTGTTGTGAGAAAGGAGAAAAGAATGAGCAGGAGGACAGTAGGAAGCAGAAGGATGTGTGAAAACGAGAATATGACTAAGTGACTTACCATTCAAATAGCCTTTCACCAAATGTGCGTAATCAATTCAAGCGCAGTAGGGATGGTTAACATTACAAAGGGTCTAATCAGGGATTTGTCCAATATCATCTTTTCCAAGCAGTAGCCTCAGATGTCTGAAAATCATATTCATGAATTTAGTAACAAAGAGTTGAGGTTGGACCACTTTGTCTTTATAGAATGATGTGTATTCCAGATTTGAGGTGTCCCTGCCGTGGTGATTGGGTTCACAGGGAGCAAGCGACTTCTCAATACCGACAAAGCTATGCCTATGAATTTGACCGAATACAGTACTTTGCCACAACTGGGATAACGATACTAAATGAATTTCATGTTTTTTCACATTTGAGTTTTATATGGAATGTAAAACAATGATACTCTCAGTATGTTCCGAAAGGAAATAAAACAACATTTGGAAAAAACACTTTGAAAATACACTATTGCTTTCCAAATAAATTCATTTCCTTTGCAAACATGTATAGGAAAGGGAACTGCTTACATTTTTAGCAAAGAGGGCACATCCTGCAGTCCTACTCAGGTATGCCTGTACCCCTCCAATAGATTAATAGATTCCAAGGCCAGAAGGGACTATTGTGATCATCTAGTCTGATCTCCTTTGTAACACAGGCAACAGAACTTCCCCAAAATTATACCCAGAGCATAATTTTTAGCAAATTATCCAAACTTGATTTAAAAGTTATCACTAATGGACAATCCTCCACAACCCTTGATAAATTATTCCTGTGGTTAATTAACCTCACTGTTAAAAATGTATGCCTTATTTCCAGTCTGAATTTGTCTAGCTTCAACTCCCAGCCAGTGGATCGTGCTATACCCTTCTCTGCTAGACTGAAGAGCCCCTTACTAAATATTTGTTTCCCGTGTAGGTACTGATAGACTGTAACCAAGTCACCCCTTAACCTTCTCTTTGTTAAGATAAATAGATTGAGCTCCTTGAGTCTATCACTATAATGCAGGTTTTCTAATTCTTTAATCATTCTTGTGGCTCTTCTCTGAACCCTCTTGTATTTATCAACATCCTTCTTGAATTGTGGACACACTAGCAGCCATCCCAGTGCCAAATATAGAGATAAAATAAATGTTCTATTCCTCCTTGAGATTCCCCAGTTTATGCTACCCAGGACATGGACATATGGCCTGATTTTCAAAGGTGCTGAATACCTACAGCTCCCATTAACTTTAATGGGAGCTATACGTGCACAGCATCCCTGAAAAAGAAACCCTCAGGCTCTTGTAGACCAGTGCAGAAAACAAATTCTAGAACTGAGAGCCCTGCACAGAGGGCTTCTCCCACTAACCCACTCACAATCTAGGTATAATTAGCTGGGATAACTTAGCTGATGTAAGTGAGACAAGAATTAGGCCCTCGTGGCATAAAGTTTAAGACATCATCATACAAAAGCATTTAGAGGAGAACCAAAAATGTAAATGTGGTAGGTGTAGAGCCAGAAAGAACTAACATAAGAACAAAAACAAGCCTAACAACAACCAAAGAAGGATGAGTACAGTGTCACAAAACCAACCTAATAATGTCAAGCACAGGAAGTTGTTCAGTAATAGTAATGGAATAGGTGCAGGGATACAATCTGATCCTGGGTGAACAGAAAGTTAATGTCAGCTCAACTTTCCCCTCTCCTTGTTATGGGGGAAGAACGATATGACTGAGAATAGACAATAGATTCTTGGCAAATTCCCTGTCAATGACTAGCTGCCTTCTTCTGAGGAAGCTGATACAGAAGGAAACAAAAAACAGCCTCCGGCACCACCTGTGAGATGCCAATATCCTAGATCCTTCTCACTCAGACTTCAGGACAAGGCATGGTACAGAAACAGCACTTGTTGCTTTGGTGGATGACCTCCTGCTGTCCACATGCAACAACTACTATCATGAGCTGTCACTGGAGCTTCAATGTGGGGCTTCCAGCACTAAAAGCATGAGCCTCCACGAAACAAGTTAAAGAAATAAAAGCTTCCTAGTGGTAGCAGACATATTTTCTGTGGACCAGTCACTAGAGGGGGTACATGTAACACTCACTGAAAATGGTTACCAATAAAACAAAAGTATAATTGTGCTTCCTGGTGACCAAAACGTAACCCAACAGGCTACAATCCTTGACTAAGATGAGCAACCTTTCAGTATCACTTAGTCCATATAGGCCGGGATCCACTGTTCATGGACTGCAAAAAGCATTGACCTCTTTGTACCCTCAGTGATGAATAAGAAAAGTTGTTTTCCCCATTCTTCTTATAGTCCAGTAAACCTTTCAAATGTGTTCTTTTGAAATGTATCCCCAGATAAAATTCTTCTCTCCTGCTGTTTTTGCTCCAGTGAGCTGATGCCGGGCTGTTTTCTTATCCTCCCAATAACTTGCTTTTTCTGTTGACTTAAGATGCAAATGAAGCATCTTTTGTGTTGGTTTCACCAGGGCCGGCTTTAGGCCGATTCCCCCGATTCCCCGGAATCGGGCCCCGCGCCCGCGCCTAAGAGGGCCCTGCGCCTTACTCACCCGGCGGCGGTCCGCTCCAGGCAGGGCTAGTGCAAGGATATTTTGCGCCCTAGGCGAAACTTCCACCTTGCACCTCCCCCTCCGGCCCGGGGAGCCAGGGCCGCCCTAGCTATTTTGGTGACCTACGCAGCCCCCCCGCAGCAGCTCCCCGCCCCCCTGTGGCAGCTCCCCGCCCCCCCCCCGGCCCAGGCAGCCCCTCCTGTGGCAGCTCCCCACCCCAGCTCACCTCCACTCTGCCTTCTCCCCTGAGCACACCAGCACCGCTCCACTTCTCCCGCCTCCCAGGCTTGCAGTGCCAATCTGCTGGACCTCATCAGCATTTGGGGAGAGGAGGTTGTCCAGTCCCAGCTATGCTCCAGCTGTAGGAATTATGATACCTATGGACAGATTTCACAATGCATGACAGAAAGGAGCCATGACCAGGACACACTGCACTCCCCTGCAGTTGCTGTCACAAAACTCTTTTCCATGCACCCCCCAGACACTGCCAACACATTTTTATGAACCTCCTGGCTCCAGTCTGTACTCATGACATTCCACTCCTCCCCTATCATAGTCCAGCACTGCAAACTCCCAGTACCCACTGCACTCAACACCCATCCCTCTGCAGTTTGGCCCTGCTGAAGTTCAGTACCTTCTGAACTGTACTCCAAAGGAGAAGGTTGGATATGATCACTGGACATATACAAATCTTAAGCCGTCCTGGGACGCCACCTCCTCCTGGGACCTTCCCTTTCCCCATCCCCCTCAGTGCTGATGTGTTTTTTTGTTTGACTCTTTCCTCCGGTTATTGTTTTTTTAAAAAAAGAATTGTGTTGGTGTGAAAGCAAACTTTATTCTATTAATTGAAAGCAAACAGAACCCTGCAAAGCAACAGACAATTATCTTAAACCTTCATTTTGCATCATCTGCACCAATCACAATCACCTCCTAGCATTACAAGCACTGCACGCCTGAGCATAGCAACAAATATTAGTGGCTTTCAGCTTCAAATTGCTGCCTCAAGGCATCCCTGATCCTTATGGCTCTGCACTGTTCCCCCCCTCTAATAGCCCTGGTCTCTGGCTGTTCAAATTCAGCCTCCAGGTGCTAAGCCTCAGTGGTCCAGCCCTGAGTGAAGCTTTCACCCTTCCCTTCACAAATATTACAGAGTGTACAGCACGCGGTTATAAGCATAGGAATATTGATATCAGTCAGGTCCAGCTTCCCATAGAGGCAGCGCCAGCAGGTCTTTAAACAGCCAAAAGCTCACTCAACAGTCATTCTGCACTTGCTCAACCTATTGTTGAGCTGCTCCTTGCTGCTATCAGGGTGCTCCATGTGTGGTTTAATAAGCCACGGCATTAAGGGGTAGGTGGGGTCTCCCAGGATCACAATGGGCATTTTGACTTCCCCTACAGTGATCTTCTGGTCCGGTAAAGAAGTCCCTGCTTGTAGCTTCCTGAACAGATCAGGGTTCCGAAAGATGTATGCTTCATGCACCTTTCCGGACCAGCCTGCGAAATGGTCATGGTGATCCACAAGCACCTGGAGAACCATTGAGAAATACCCCTTCCAATTTATATACTCGGTGGCTAGGTGGTCTGGTGCCAGAATTGGAATGTGTACGCCATCTATCGCCCCTCTGCAGTTAGGGAAGCCCATTTGTGCAAAGCCATCCACAATGTCACGCACGTTGCCCAGAGTCACAGTCTTTTGGAGAAGGATGAGATTAATGGCCCTGCACACTTCCATCAACACGAGTCCAACATTTGACTTTCCCCCTCCAAACTGCTTAGTGACCGATCGGTAGCAGTCTGGAGTAGCCAGCTTCCACAGTGCAATCATCATGCACTTCTCCAGCGACAGGCCAGCTCTCATTCTCGTGTCCTTGCGCTGCAAGGCTGGGGAGAGCTCATCACACAGTCCCATGAATGTGGCTTTCCCCATCCGAAAGTTCTGCAGCCACTGCTCGTCATCCCAGACATACATGACGATGTGATCCCACCACTCAGTTTCCCGAGCTTGTTTCCCGAGCCCAAAAGCAGAGTTCCACTGTGGTCATCACCTCCGTGAATGCCACAAGCAATCTCGTGTCGTAGCTAGTACACGTGGCAAGATCAATGTCGCACTCCTCTTGCCTTTGTAGTTTAAGGAATAACTCCACTGCCACTCGTGAGGTGTTAGTCAGAGCGAGCAGCATACTGGTCAACAATTCGGGATCCATTCCTGCAGACCAAGAGGCAGAGCGCGCAGTAGATTATAACCGTTGAAAGATGGTGCCAAATGTGGACAGAAGCACAGGGATTGCTGGGATGCAAAGCAATGCATCACGGGGTATTGGGACAGGACCCAGGATGCCCCGCATCCTCCTCCACCTTCCCACAACTCTTAGCGGCAGAAGAGGAAGAGATGCTCTGTGAGATAGCTGCCCAGAGTGCACCACTCTGAATACAGCTGCAAGAGCCACAAGTGTGAACACACTATTGCACAGGCAGCTGTCAGTGTGAACACACAACAGCGGTTTCCCTTCAGCGCTCTCTGAATGGTGCTGTAACTGCCGGCATTGTAACTCTGCCAGTGTAGACATATCCTTAGACTCATCAATGATATCAGAGCCAAATAGCCACAGCAGCAAAAAAACATCCAAAATGCTGACTTCCATCTGTGATAGGACAGGTGATTGAACCATAGACCTGGAGATGGTAGTGATTTCCACACTTGATTAAGTACCAAGTTAGACAGAACAGATTGAAGGCCTATGAGAAGATGGGATCCACACTAGAGCTGAACAAAAAATGTGGTATTGTTTCTTTAAATCAAGAAAAAAGTGGACTTTCTGGTGTTTCAATGAAAAGATCAAATTTTCTGTGGAAAGCAGATGTTTTCTATGAAAATTTTTGTTTAATCAAATCCCCAATTTTCCATTGGAAAACAGTTTCAATGTGAAAATTTTCAGCCAGGCCTACTGCACACCCTATCATGGGACTGTCTTGGATTCCTGTGACTGAAAATTTTTGTATACTTTCTGATTACGTTAACTTATTTGAATTCTACTCCTTGAAGAAAAGACCTTGCAGACTGCATCTGTTCTTTTTTTGCTGCATCATTCCACCAACCTATCGGAGTTGAAAATGAGATAGGCAGGACTCTCCAAGCAATGAAAGAGCTGCATATGATCATTCTGCCTGCTGATAGCTAAGTATGCAGAAGAGAAAAATGCTTTAGAAATAAGCTATTTTTTTTTTTGGAAGACAAAAAGTAATGAGGTTGACTGGCCATAAAGAATATGTACATGGTAAAGGCTAATTTATATGAAACTTAAACTTTCAAAAATTTTGCCCCCTGCACTCTGAATTAGACCCATTAGACTTTCCATTTTATCAGCATCAGTCTAGATTAACTCCAATGAAGTTAATGGCATCAAAATGAGAGCAGAATTTGAGAGCAGTCTCCAGGATTGCTTCTGAGTTTCAGCACTTGCCACCAGCAATAAACCCAGCAATCACAGCTCTCTTACACCAGTGCAAACTCTTATTTGCAGTTGCTTTAATAATTTCCAAGACTGGGGAAAAAATTAAAAGGATCTTGAACTCCTTTTATGTAACCCTAATATTACCCTTCCTTTCATTGCCCTAAGTATGCTACTTTCCATTGGTACACTACAAAGAAAACCTCTTTAGACAGCTCACTGCTGACTACTTCCTTTATCTGTAGATGCACTCAGTGACTTGTTCACATATCTTCTTTTTTTTTTCTTCAAGAAAAATAATCTTATATAGTCTCAATGAACCTGACAGTGGAAAGCAGTAAAGCCGGACTGCACAGGGTCAGATCACAGCTTATTGAGAAGCATACAGCCTCCAAGAGGAGATAAAATGCAGGCAGCACCCAGGTCCAGGATGGCTCTTGCTTCAGTCCTGCCTGGAGGTAACATCTCACAAGTACCCAATTCCTTTCCATTTCAGTAATCTGTCTTTGTATAATATACTTTTTGTTTACAGCCATCAAGTAATGCATGCAGCCCTCATCCCATTACTATTTTAGCCCCTGGTTAAGGCTTATTTTTCTTATCTACAAATAAGATATTAGGAAGCAGAACACATACACATAGCTCTCCGTGGGTTTATTGTGTTAGCCCAATGCCCTGTCAATCATGCCATTTCTGTTTTGTTATCAAATTTTTT
Source organism: Trachemys scripta elegans (assembly GCF_013100865.1). Classification (NCBI taxonomy): domain Eukaryota; kingdom Metazoa; phylum Chordata; order Testudines; family Emydidae; genus Trachemys; species Trachemys scripta. The sequence continues at coordinate 35,920,747 of NC_048300.1, forward strand.
AGTTTAGCTCCGTCACCTCAGGCTGTGATCTCATCAGATCTCATAAGCTAAGTAAGGTCAGGCCAGGTCAGGATTTGGATGGGAAACTTCCGCGGAAAACTCAGATGGCTGCAGGAAGGGGTAGTGCTTTTCAGTAGGTGACACACTTTTCAGTCTCAGTCTGTGGTACACAACTAATGCCCAAGAACATGGGACTATTGCTCTGTCGTCTTTCAGATAATATATAAAACCGTGAACCTTGCAACTTGTAGTCAAATATTCCATGGCAGTTTGGGTAGGAAACAAAAAGTTAACCTTGATATCCTGGATGAATTGTAGTTGGCTACATTCTAGCTAAAACCACCCCTGTAATTTCAATGGGACATTTTATTCTTCACTTCCTGTCATTAACTAGTATTGCGTTGCTTTGAATTGTTAAACAGCTGCCAAGGCCCACCTCTGCAGTGTCTGCATTTCTATGGTGAAGAAAGTAATTCCCACAGAAGTATTCTGTAAAATAACGAAGTAGGGACCCTTCTGAATAAAAGGCAAGTAAAGTTTTATAGTCATTAGTTTAACTGTAACACTTTTTGCTTTGTGACTGGAAGTTACTTGTCTCATCTATGTAATGTTTTACTAGGTGAGGGCCCCACTTCATGATAGGGTGAAATCAATAAATCACGTGCCTTTCCTGGGAATTATAAATATCAAACTCTATCTCTACATTTCACTGTTCTGGCTGTAACAGTGTTTGCTTCCTCAGCAGCACTAATTTAAGAGATGTTATGCTTTGGTCATTCTGTCTGAAGGAACCTATGGGGGAACCAAGAGAAAAATCACTAGTTAAACTGCTGCTGCCACACCATTTACAAGATTGCTAAGGCAACTTGTGAACAGGCAGCTTGGTCACAGAAAATAAACTGCCTTCACACTTAGCACTCCACATGGCATATTAGCAAGGCCAGTCAGCTGACCAGCTGACCAACTGGAAAGCTAAGGATATTGTTGACATTTAGCAGCAGGTTCTCTCTTTATTTTACTCTCAAAGAGTAGTATCTTATTCCGCCAGTTATCCCACTGAAATCAATGGGAGTACTCAAACAGTAAGATACTATTCAACATGAATAGGCCCTCATTGTACATCAAAATTCCCAAAATCTTATAGGGCCATGCCATGGAACAGGGGTTGGCTGACCCCTAATCTGTACTACCTTTAAAGAACACAGACCAGGCCTGTTACTTCTAGTGCTTAGAACAGGGAACTGGGAGTCAAGACACCTAGGGTTTTTTCTTGATTATTTAACCAGCTCCTTGTGTCACCCTGGGTGAGTCACTAAGCAGGTCAGATTGCGAACCCTTTACTCCCATTGGTGATCAGTTACTCACAAGTAGTCACTCATGAGTAATTGCTCATGAGTAGTCAAATATACTACCAACTACCTGATCAGGATGGTGATGGTGATTGTGAAATGTTCAGGGAGATGAGAGAGGCTAAAAAAACAGAAAATTCAATAATAATGGGGATTTCAGCTATCCCCATATTGATTAGCTATATGTCACTTCAGTACAGGAAGCACAGATAAAATTTCTAGATACCATTAACAACTACTTCTTGGAGCAACGAGTCTTGGAACCCACAAGGAGAGAGGCAATTCTTGATTTAGTTGTAAGTGGCACACAGGATCTGGCCCATGAAGTGAATGTAATGGAACTACTCGGTAATAGCAACCAAAATGTAGTGGGGAAAGTAGCAAAGAAACGAACCACAGTAGAATTTAACTTCAAAAAGGGTACTTCACAAAAATGAGGAAGCTAGTTAAAAAGAGATTAAAAAGGAACAGTCACAAGAGTGAAGTGCCTGCAAGCAGAATGGAAACTATTTTAAAAACAACATAATAGAGGCTTAAACTGAATATATACCCCAAATTAAAACAAAACAAAACAGTGAGAGGACCAAAAATAAAAATTGCCACCAGAGCTACAAAGCAGAGTAAAAGAGGTGGTTAGAGACAAAAAGAATTATATTAAAAATTGTCAGTTAAGTCCAACAGAGGAAAACAAAAAGGACCAAAAATTGTGGCAAGTCAAGTGTAAAAGTATAATTAGGCAGGCAAAAAAGAATTTAAAGAGCAACTAGCAAAAGACACAAAAAATAACAGCACAAAAACCCCATTAAGTTCTTCAGAAACAGGAAGCCTGCCAAATTATCAGTGGGGCCACTGGACAACTGAGGGGCTAAAGGAGCACTCAAGGAAGACAAAGCTATTGTAGAAAAGCTAAATGAATTCTTTGCATCAGTCTTCACTGCAGAGGATGTGAGGGAGATTCCCAAATCTGAGCCATTCTTCTTAGATGACAAATCTGAGGAACTGTCCTAGATTGAGGTATCGATATAAGAGGTATTTGAACAAATTGATAAATTAAACACTAATAAGTCACCAGATGGTATTCACCCAAGAGTTCTGAAGGAACTTAAATATGAAACTACTAACTGTGGTATGTAATCTATTGCTTAAATCAGCCACTGTTCCAAGTGACTGGAGGATAACTAATGTAACACTAAGTTTTTTAAAAGGCTCCAGAGGCAATTGTGGCAATTACAGGCTGGTAAAGCTAACTTCAGTACCAGGCAAAATGATTGAAACTGTAGTAAAAACAGAATTATCAGACACATAGATAAACATGATATGTTGGGGATGAGTCAACCTGGCTTTTATAAAATGCCTCACCAATCTTATTAGAATTCTTTGGGGGTATCAACTAACATGTGGACAAGGGTGATCCAGTGGATATAGTGTACTTGGACTCTCAGAAAGCCTTTGATAAAATCCCTCACCATGGGCTCTTAAGCAAAGTAAGTAGTCATAAGATAAGAGGGTAGGTCCTCTCGTGGATCAGAAACTGGTTAAAAGATAGGAAACAAAGGGTAGGAATAAATTATCCATTTTCACACGGAGAGAGGTACCTAGCAGGTTCCCCCAAGGATCTGTACTGGGACCAGTGCTGTTCAACATAATCATAAATGATCTGCAAAAAGGAGTAAACAGTGAGGTGGCAAAGTTTGCAGATGATACAAAATTACTCAAGATAATTAAGTTCAAAGCAGACTGTGTAGAGTTACCAAGGGATCTTACAAAACTGGGTGACTAGGCAACAAAATGGCAGATGAAATTCAATGTTGATAAGTGCAAAGTGATGCACATTGGCAAATATAATCCCAGCTATACATATAAAATGATAGGATCTAAGTTAGCTGTTACCACTCAAGAAAGAAATCTTGGAATCATTGTGGATAGTTCTCTGAAAACATCTGCTCAATGTAGAAGGCAGTCAAAAAAACTAACAGCATATTAGAAAACATTAAAAAAGGATAGATACTTAGACTGTAAGTATCATGCCACTAAATCAACTCATGATATGCCCACAAATTGAATAATGAGTACAGTTTTGGTCATCACATCTCAAAAAAAGATATATTAGAATTGTAAAAAGTACTGAGAGGGCAACAAAAATATCTACGGATATGGAACAGCTTCCATATGAGAAAAGATTAAAAAGACTGGACCTGTTCAGCTTAGAAAAGAGACATCTAAGGAGGGGGATATGATAGAGGTCTATAAATTCATAAATGGCCTGGAGAAAGTGAATAAGGTGGTGTTATTTACCCTTTCACATAACACAGGCCCAGGAGTCACCTGATGAAATTTATAGGTAGCAGGTTTAAAACAAACATCAGGAAGTACTTCTTCACATAATGCCCAGGCAGCCTGTGGAACTCATTGCAAGGGGGTGTTGTGAGGGCCAAAATTATAACTGTGTTCAAAAAAGAATTAGATAAGTTCCAACTATCAATGATTATTAGTCCAGATGGCCAGGGTCACAACCCCATGCTCTAGGAGTCCCTAAGTCTCTGACTGCCAGAAGCTGTGACTGGACAACAGGGGCTGGATCACTTGATAATTGTCCTGTTCTGTTCTTTCCCTCTGATGCATCTGGCACCAGCCACTCTCAGAAGACAGGATACTATACTGGGCTAGATGGATCATTGATCTGACCCTGCATGGCCATTCTTATGTTCTTAGTGGGAGTAAAGTATCAGGGGGTAGCCGTGTTAGTCTGTATCTACAAAAACAACAAGGAGTCTGGTGGCACCTTAAAGACTAACAGATTTATTTGGGCATAAGCTTTCGTGAGTAAAAACCTCACTTCTTCGGATGCATAGAGTGAAAGCTACAGATGCAGGCATTATATACTGACACATGGAGAGCAGGGAGTTACTTCACAAGTGGAGAACCAGTGTCGACAGGGCCAATTCAATCAGGGTGGATGTAGTCCATTCCCAATAATAGATGAGGAGGTGTCAATTCCAGGAGAGGAAAAGCTGCTTCTGTAGTGAGCCAGCCACTCCCAATCCCTATTCAAGCCCAGATTAATGGTGTTGAATTTGCAAATGAATTTTAGTTCTGCTGTTTCTCTTTGAAGTCTGTTTCTGAAGTTTTTTTGTTCAATGACAGTGACTTTTAAATCTGTAATAGAATGACCAGGGAGATTGAAGTGTGTCAGTATATAATGCCTGCATCTGTAGCTTTCACTCTATGCATCCGAAGAAGTGAGGTTTTTACTCACGAAAGCTTATGCCCAAATAAATCTGTTAGTCTTTAAGGTGCCACCAGACTCCTTGTTGTTTTAGTGGGAGTAAGGGATTCACTGTCTGTGTCAATGATTGGGATGTGAGCAGTCAAGTGCAGTGGTTCAATCAGGAGTCAGTAGCCAGGATTAGTAGCATAGGATCAGAGCCAGAGTCAGAAGCCAGGCACCAGAGCCAAGGATAACAGCTGGAGTCAAAAGTCAAGAATCAGCATCAAAGGTCACAGCCGGATTATCTGGAGTGAGAGAAGGCAGAAGCAGGGCTGGGTCCAAGGCTAGGAACAAGCAGGCACAGGAGCTATCACAGCCATAGGCAAATATTTTGAACAGCCACTGAACTGCTGCTGCTGGACTTAAGAGCCAGTCTGCTGACTCTTCCAGCCAATCAGGCAGCCTGCTACATGCCAGTTGTACTTGTGAGGTTGCCAAAGACTGGCTCTGCTGCACGCCCCCGATTCCTGCCAATCTGGCTTATAGGGCTCAATACTGTCACCCTTACTCATGAAGAGTAGTACCTTCTATTGATTCAAATGGGATACTCATGGGGTAACATAGCTACTCATTGTGAATAAGGGTGGCAAAATCAGGCCCTTACATTTTCTGTGCCTCAGTTACCCCATCTATAAAATGAGGCTAACAAAACACCTTTGCAAAATGCTTTGAATTCCTCAGACTTAAGGTGCTATGTGGTCTGGTTTGTAAGAATATTATACCCTCGTTGAGTAGAATCTGATCCTTTGAACATCCTCGTTGATTTCAGCTGAAAGAAAGTGGGCTTCCATTCAGAGTAAGGTTCTATTTAAATATGCAAAAATTAGACCAAAGAGATTAAGTGCCTTGCTCAAGGTCACACAGAGTCAATGGCAGAGCTGGGAATAGAAGCAAGAGTTCCTTGATCTAAGCACTAGATGCTCTCCTTTCCTTTGAAGTTCATTTTTTGTTTGATTAATTTTCTTTTTCTTGACTGTGCAGTGAAGCCAAACTGCTGAAGTTTCTTCAGTGTGTACAAATCCCGCCTAAGATGTTGTAGCCTATTTACAATATGCTTTTGACCAAACTAATTGGACTTTGCAACATAAATGACAATAGCATTAAGAGACTGTAGCGAGGCGATGGGATACCCCACAGCCCCGCGGAGGGACAAGCCTCCCCTAGCACCAACGTGGGCGGAGCCAGTGGGTCCTGCGCCCGCCCCCCATAGGTCAGGGCGCAGGACAGGAAGTAGAAAAGCCCCACTGCAGAGCTCACTTAAAAGCCAGCTGTCAGAGAGGCCAGATGCCTGTGGCCTAGCTCCGGGTTGGGAGATGCTGGCGGGCTGTGGCTGACCTGAGGACTGGCCGGACCAGCCAAGCCTGCCCCTCGCCAGCTACCCTGAGGAGCAGCCGAGCCTACCCTTTGCTAGTTACCTGGAGGAACCAATGGTGCTGGAAACCTCTGAGGACACCAGCCAAACTCAGGTACCTTACAAGGGGGAGTCCAGAAGTAGCCTGGCGGCAGCCGACCCTAGCCTGGCCACAGCAGGGCCAGAACTAATGTCAGTGGGTTGTGGTCAGACTCTGCACTGACACAGCAGCGAGTCTTCTGCTGCTGCTAGGGCCCTGGGCTGGGATGCAGTAGAGCGGGTGGACCTGCGTCCCCCCCTGCCACCCCACTCACGGGTGGCAGTCTCCCCCTGACACCAGACGCTCAGAAGCCTGATCTCCTGACTGTGTGTTTGCTGCCCTGCCCTGACTTAGGGCTAGGGCTCATATTGAACTATTGGCTCAGCCCCTGCTTAGGGGCCTGAGCTCCTGACTGTTTGTTTACTGGCCCGCCCTGACCCAGGCCTTGGGCCCATATCGGACTATTGCGAGGTGGTGGGATACCCCACAGCCCCGCGGAGGGACAAGCCTCGGCTGAACTCTTCGACAGAGACACAGAAAGAAATGCCTTGGTTGGGATTTACAACTATCCTAAATTGTTATATACAAGTCAGTTTCAGAATAAACCATATCAACTTTTATCTATGAATAACTGTTGACTATGAAAAGGTGTCACAGCTGCTGGTAGCTTGCATGTTGCAAACATGCTTCCTCCTTTCACTGAGAAATTGTTCTAGATAAGAACATGTGGCAGATTACTCTGTTTCTCCTGTTCCTTCATCCTTTCTATTATTGATCTCAGCGTGTTGCCTTCATCTCTTTACAGCATTTCACAAGATCCTCTATGTGATGCAGAATTTTCACTTTACATGGAATAAACTACCCCACGACAATCCTCGAGGGACAAAATTCTCATCAGTTGACAACACTTAAATGTGAGATGCAGAATGGAGAAAACTAATACGGCTCCTGTCTTATTTTCACAGCTGGATTCTTATGATTTTTTGACCTCAGTGTGTTAGACATTAACAGGACTGATTTTTGATTCAGAGTTTAAGCTTCACTTTGACTTTTTATTCCCACTGCCTGATGACTACCATCTCTCATCACACGATGAAAGTTTACCAGTCACAAATCTCCATAGTATGGAACCTTTACAATGCTTTGATTTACATTAATCTGGTCTACCAGCAAATGAACTCACCTGTTTTATTCTGACAAACCGGATTTATGTTGACTTTTGCACTGCATTTCCTTTATCAGGTTTCTGCCTTTGTGTCAGCAGGATGATGCTCTTTTGTGCGTGCTCTCTCTCTCTTTTTTTTCTTTGCTTTTCAGGGAGCTAGTTTAGAGGGTATTTTTAAATTGGTGCCTAGTCCTGCCCTACTGATGTTAATGGAAGATTTGCCGTTAACTTCTCTAAGAACATGATGAGATCCTTTATTATTTTTCTAAAATACTAATGGCTTAATTCTTCTCCAATTTATACTGGTGTAAATCAGTAATAACTCTACTGAACTAACTTATTGGAATTACACCAGTGTAAAACTGGTGCATTAGAAAAAATCAGTGCCTCATTATTCTAAAACATTTTGGGGGTAAACACAGATGTTAAGTGGAGAGAATAGTATTAGCACTCTATTCATAAACCACATTCACAATCCCAGCATGCCACACTGGTCACACCCACCTGGTCAGGCCCTCTTATGTTTATTAGAGACATAGCAAGTCTTGCAAACTGAACTTATGTAAGTCCTATAGAAGTCTAAGATGAGCAAGATTTGGTCCATGGCATATTATGAAAACAAATCGTTGAACACAGCACACATTAATTTCCTACATGAAGTGGTGAGTGGAGAATGTATAGACCTGAAAATATAAAATAAAGTTTTTTAAACAATCAAATAAATGTAACAAATGAGTATTTTTATGGTAAGGAGTTCTACTGTTTTAAACATTACAACAGGATATGTAGAAGATAAAACATTATATGGAGGGGGAAAATATAAGTTTTAACATTTTCATATGTTAAAAATTGGTGCAAATGATATTCAGTGTCCATTGCTTGTAAATATAAAATAAAACATTTGCATTTTTTTAGCTTCTCCATATACAGTCTTCCCTTCCTGTTTCCCACTATAGATATCCCTGAGCCTCTTAAACACTTTCCTGTGCCCTGTTGTCTGGCTCTGTTCCATGCACACAGTCCCCTCCTTTGCAGTTCATATCCCATCTCACCAGCCCTTCCCATATGCACATTGAAAAAAGACCCAAACTAGCTTGATTCTGCTGAACATCTCACTCAGAAGTCACGTGGCATCAGTGGCTGGTTAGTGTGAGTAAGGCCTGCAATACTGTGTACTGTCTTCTCCTCTTGTCCTCCATGGACATTTGTACATCCCCACCCACATCGCCAGATGCCTTTCCTTGAATGGCTCATAATGAGTTAGTGCCTTGTTTTTTCTGCACATTAGTTTATTCTCTATCCATCTTATTGCTAAATTAACTGGGTCTCAGTAAAGTGACCTGGAGTAGAGTCCCAACAGTCAAACTCTTTCTCTTCTCAGGTTTCAGAGTAGCAGCCGTGTTAGTCTGTATCCGCAAAAAGAAGAACAGGAGTACTTGTGGCACCTTAGAGACTAACAAATTTATTAGAGCATAAGCTTTCGTGGACTACAGCATATGCATCCGAAGAAGTGGGCTGTAGTCCATGAAAGCTTATGCTCTAATAAATTTGTTAGTCTCTAAGGTGCCACAAGTACTCCTGTTCTTCTTTTTTCTCTTCTCAGTTGTGCAATTGTGGAAAGGTAGAATTATTCATTGGCATCTTTTATATCAGAAGAGAACTTGGTCTGTCAAGTAGCTGTCACAGAATTGCTGCTGCAGTTAGATTATATTGTGCCTGAAGACAGCTGGCAAAGCCTATTTTCCTATGTGACCCTCTCTCCAAATTTCACCTTGGACTGTTCCCTTCAATAACAGTAGCTCAGCATTTTATCACCATAATTGAAATGTCCTCTGTTGACTATCTGACTCCTTTCTCTTTTCCCTGTGTCTCTTCACCACATAGCCATTTATCTGTCTAGGCATTCTTGTCTTGAAGGCACTTGATACAGGTGAGTGATTAGTTGCTAGGTGCTCTTTCATAACACATTGCTGCCAGTTAGCAAAAGTATCAAATCCCTTCTCTTCTAGCCTATTCCTGGCTGGATTTCATCCAACTGGTGATGAAGATGTTTAGTTTCCACTAAGAGCCATCATCTTCCCAATTAATGTTATCATTCCTGCACTCTCCTTCTTCCTGGAACTCCCTCCTTATTCTGTGCCCCAAAGATCTTCCTTAAAATGCACTTCTGCAAAACCTATCAATGTGAATCCACTTCAGAATTGAAAGTTATGTGACATATATTAGAAAGACATTTACATCAGCAGGCTCATACTGGACTATTGGACAATGGGGCATTTACTGAGGGCCTGTCTCAGAAATGTACTACAGAACTGCGGCTCAGCCCTTCTACATAAGGGCAACAGAAAGCTGCACCTCTGCTGGTACAGCACAGTACTCTAACAATAGAGCAGGATCGTGTCCCAACTCTTCTCTCCTGTTAATGGTGAAACCAAAACCAACTAGGGGTCCTCCTTCCCACCTCCCTGCCAACTGTGGATGGCAACAAGCCTTGAGCAATTCCACACACACACACACACACACACCCGCTGCTGTAGCCACTGCTACTGGGAAATCCACCAGACTCAGCCCTGGAAGCCCCTCCAGCCCCACTTTCTGCTGCTGCTAGGGGAGAGGGCCAGCAGGATGGAGGGAGCACAAAAGGAAATGAGATTAGGAACCTCAGATAGTTCTGTGTTGCGTTAATAGCCCTTTAGCAATGGTAAGGCAGAGACATCACAGGGAGCTGTGCTCTAGCATTAGTGACCTGTTCCTTGGCCTCAGCTCCCCAGCAAGGAGAGGTGCCTGAAGCAAGGTCCTTTACTAGAGGACCATGCCCCAATATTAGTCATGCTGAGTAGAAGATAATGAAGAAAGCAGATCTGAGACCTGTACTCTGGCATCACCCATGCAGCATAAAGTTGGTGTGGCAGAAACCTCACAGAGGCCTGCATGCTGATATCAGCCCTGCAAGGAAGTGAATGTATGTTGCCAGGTTTTCAACCGGAAAAAGGGACCCTGGCGGCTCCGGTCAGCACTGCTGACCAGGCTGTTAAAAGTCTGGTTGGCAGGCTCCCTGCCTGCCCTGATTCTGCACAGCTCCCTGGAAGCGGCCAGCATGTCCCTGCAGCACCTAGGCGCAGGGACGATCAGGGAAGCTCCGCACACTGCCCCCACGCCCAGCTCCGGCTCTGCAGCTCCTATTAGCCAGGAACCGCAGCCAATGGGAGCTGTGGGGGGCAGTGCCTCCAGGCACAGGAAGCACACACCATGCAGAGCCGCCTGGCCGAACCTAGGGGCCGGACATGCCAGCCACTTCTGGGAGCAGTGCAGAGCCAGGGCAGGCAGTGGGCCTGCCTTAGCCCCACTGCACCGCCGACCGGGAGCTGCCTGAGGTAAGCTCTGCCAGGTGAAGCCTGCATCCTAACTCCCTCCCAAACCCCACACCACAAACCCGCTACCCCAGCCCCTCGCCCCCTCATGTACCCAAACTCCCTCCTGGAGCCTTCACCCCCTCCTGCACCCTAAACCCCATGCCCCAGGTTGGAACCCCTTCCCGCACCCTAACTCCCTCTCAGCGCTCGCACCCCGCACCCACTCCCGCATCCCAACCCCCTACCCCAGCCATGATCCCCTTCCTGTACCCCAAACCCCTCATCCCAATCTCCGCCGCAGAGCCAGATCTGCACCTCCAGCTGGAGCCCTCACCCCCTCCTGCCCCCACCCCCCGCCCCATCCCTGAGCCCTCTCCCACACTCCAAACCCCTTGGACCCAGCCAAGAGCCCCCTCCTGCACTCTGAACCCATCATTTCTGGCCCCACCACGGAGCCCCCCCCCAAACTGCCTGCCCCAGACTAGTGAAAGTAAGTAGGGGTGGGGAAGAGTGAGCAACAGCAGTAGGGGGGCTGGAGTGAGTGGGGGATGGGGTCTCAGAGAAGGGGTGGGACAGGGGCTGGGCAATTAGAAAGTTGGCAACCCTAAGTGGATGAGGCACAAATGCCACAAACGTGCATGAGTGCCTGATGCCAATGTAGAAGTGAGTGAGGCAAAGAACTGGCAGGGACCCTTCAGAATTAAGATAGGTGAGGGAGGAAGTTGACAGAAGCCTTTGTTCTCAATAGCATGGTGCACACCTCTTCCTAGAGCTGGGTGACTGACTAGTGAAGTACAGAAAAACCTGAGTGCTTCTACTCTGTGAGGGCAGAGGGATGCTAATGTTGATGGCAGCAAAAGAAAAGCTGTTTTTCCAAGAACCTTGTGAGGGTTGTTGGAGGAACAGTTCATAGGCACTTTTCAGGCATAGCCAACAAAGACTATGAACAAGTTTTCAATCAATGATTTATTGAGAAGCAACTTCGATAAAAAGGGCTGTACTGCACTTTAGAGGGACAGAAAAGACTGCTGTTCTGTCAAGTTATAATAAAGTTCTACCTACACGCAATTGGATAGTGAATAGGATAAATTTCTGCTTGGCCGATAAAGATGGCCCAAGGTACATTTATGGAAAAAAGAGCCGTTAGCTGTGGCTAATGAAGAGGTGAGGGTGTTGTGGTCAGGTAGTCCTTGCCTCAGGCACCTAGAAGAACAAGTTAAACTTCTTCCCACACTGCATAGAGATGGTATAGGGCTTAAATTCACTAGACCAGTGGTCCCCAAATGTTTTCTGTGATGCCCCCGCTGACCTATAATGGAATCTGTCTGCGCCCACCCCCCATCCCGGGAGCTGTGGGCAGGAGCAGGAGCCAGGAGCAGAGTTGCGTCTGGGACTGGGCTCGGGAGCCAGGGCTGGGATCTGGAGCCAGGGCTGGGGCCACAGTTGGGAGCTGGGGTTGGGGCTGGGGCCAGGAGTGGGTCTGTGGCTGGGAGCGAAGCCAGGGCTGGGAGTCAAAGCTGTGACTGGGGCTGCGGCTGGGGCCGTGAGCGGAGCCAAGGCAAGGAGTCAAGGACTGGGACAGACGCTGGGCTGCAGCTGGGGTTGGGACCGGAGCGGAGTTAGGGACAGAGTGGGGCTGGGTAGTGCTTCCTCCCCACACCACATGGGGGCTGGCCTGGGCCCTGCCATGCCCCCTTGAATGTTCCTCTGCGCCCCCCTGTTGAGAAGGGAAATATTTGCATTTTCCCAGCCACAAGGAAAGTCTAGGCCTGCTTCTTGGCTATTACAAAGAGAAAATCTCTGGGGGGGGGGGTTTCTTCCTACCTACAAGAGGGATTTAGACCTGTTCATTTAGGACTCTGCAGAGGAAGGACCTAAACTGTCTAACTGCCTGCCAGATAAGGAGTATTTGAAGACATGTTCACCACTCTAAGAGAAAGGGACTTGTTCTGTTTTTGGACACTTGTTCTTGTTTCCCTTTACTGGGTTGGTGACCCCTTATTCCTAGGGACATAGTAGAGATCCACTTACAATTTGTTTTTATTTGGATGGGAAGGTTGGAAGTTTTGGCTTAGCACCTTGAGTAAAATCCTTCTGCAGGGTAGTCAGTAGTCTGGGGGAAAAGGGATGTGCAGCAAAATGAAGAAGAAATGATAGTCATAACTCATAGGACTAAGAAAATATTATCAGAAAGAGTATAACATATCAGGACAAGATGCTACCATTTTAGGTGACTGTTTCTTTATGCATTTTAGATTTTGAGAGATTTTGGAAATTTTCCAGTTTGCTAAATTTTCAGGAAAATAACAAGCCTTGTGAAGGTTTCAGAGCAAAGATTTTAAAACCAAAGCACATAAGTGTAACAAATACTACTTTATTAGGTTGACCACACCTTTTATCTATAACACCACCTATGTTGCTCATCATAAAACTGCTTCAAAGAAAAGAAAGAACAGCTCATAAATCAGAGAGCATAGAGAACCTAAAACCTATAAAACATAGGCTGTAATTCTGAGGGTAAGTGTGCCATCTAGTGTTCAAAACTGTTCATTAAGAGGGGGAAAAAACCTTAAAATACTAATTTTACAAAAATTATGAATGAAGTATTTACCGTCCTTTGTCTGTTAGGCATGTTATTGTTTGACTGATTATATTAGTCACTAATGTTAGACATAGGATTAAATTCAGCCATCATTTCCCCCATCCTAAACCAGTATCCAAAGCTCCCAACAATGGAAAAACAGGGGAAGTTTATATCTCCACAAAACTGCCAGTGGAGGAAGGGGAATGCTCCGCAAAAGACGAGCACTGGCCAACAGGTAAGTGACACTGCACAAGAAAGAGACGTGGCCAGGACAGACAAGGGATGTGTTACTCTGCAGCCTCCTTTTGTGGGGTTCCTAATATTTTCCATGTTGTTTCTCCTTTAAGGCTCTTTGGCTGATTTAATAGTTAATGTAAATCATCTTAAGACCGCCTTCCCCACCAGTGAGAGCACCATTTATATTGTCAGGGAGAATTGCGTGGACCTAAACATCTAAGTTAGAACTGAAGTCTTTGCTAAAGCTAGATTTTCTTCTGCCCTCATCTCTCCCTCCCCTCCCACCCAGGTAGAACTTGCAGGAGTTGGCTAAGGGAAAAGAAATCTCTGTAATGCTTCTTGGGGCTCCATCGAGCCAGTGGGGAACTGTGCATCACCAGTTTTGCCAACTCTATCTTATCACTAGTTTTGCAACTTTTCAGTGTCTTTCTTAAGGCACCAGCTCAGGTCCCGGAATCAATAGATTGCTAGAGGATCTTAACTTTCATTTAAAAAAAAGGCAAGTTTCCACTCTTCATGTTTCAGAAAAAACTTGAAAATGTGAAACAAGCACAACCCAAAGGCTTAGAAGCCAGGAGGCAAAAATAAAGAACCCACAATTTATTACTTTTTAAAAAATCTTATGACTTTTAACACAGCCTTATAATTTGGGAGGACTGATATGATTTTTGAATGCTTGGGGTTGACATTACTGCATCCTCCACTAACCCTACCCACACTTAACATGGAGCCGCCAATTCCCTGCCCTGCCCCGGCCAAACTCCTCCCCCTTGAATTCCAACCCCATGAAATAGCCTCTGCGGAGTCCTACGAAGCAGCACAGATAATGCCATGGAGACAGTTGTCTCACACACCCCACCCCACCTTTTTTCCACACAGGAGGGGTAAGATCTGAACACAGAGGATTTGCAATGGATTGGGCAGGGGAGCATGATCTGGCACTCAGTTGTTAATTGTGTGCCAAGGGGAGTTTTGAGTAAAGGACCAAATAAAGACTTTGGGATTTGCCCCTGTATGACAACTGCAACTTTTACTAAACATAGAGTTCTCTTTGCCATGTTTAAAAGAAGTGTTCATTCATGAAAGGTTGTTTCCCTTGTTCGGTTGCACATTTATCTGTGCAATGCTTTTTAAGGTTATTATTTGTTATATCATTGACAACTAGAGCTTGTTGAATAGCCAAAAAATGGATTAGCAAATATTTTCATAGATAAAAGTGACATTCATTTCACTATGTGTAGTAGTGTGCTGTGAGCAGTACCCCTTTTGGGCCCTTCTAGGTGTCTTGACAGGGGGTGGGTAACGAAATCTCTACCTCCAGTGGCCACTCTAGCAGGGCTCCAGCCCACCAGCTAATTGTCCCTTCAGTCTTATCCCCATTTGAGGGGATTGTAGGTGCTCAACCTCAAAAAGTCCCAAAACAAAAAGCAAACCCAACTAGATACTTGGGTCATCCCCCCTCCACCCCCCAGTCTTCCGGTGGGGTGCCCAGTCATTCCATTCAGGCTTGTCTCCCAAACAATTTCTCACACATGAGTTGATCATTCCTGGAGTCTAACTGCTCCTCCTGTCCCCATTGGCTGTTCAGTTAGTGCAACTTTGCAAATAAATTTCCCCTCAGGCAGAGAGGAAGAGCTCATCCTCCTTCTTGGCCAGCCAGCCCTAAACTGAGCCATGCTCTCTCCTTTATTCCCCCTCAAGTATAGCAGGACAGGGCTAGCTGTGCCTATAGGCTCTCCTTAACCCCTTTCTCTGATGGTCTGTGGCCATCACACTATGGTTCATGGGATCATGTTCTTGTAGAACATTTTGGTAGGCACGGAAATATTCATAAGTCCTGAATGTTTCACAGATTTTAGCACAAACGATTATTTATCTGAAAATCTGCATTCAGAGTTCACTATTAATTAAGCTATTTAAAAATTTCAGTCAACCGGTCAGGGAGCAGAGGCGACATGATGTAACTTAGGTGAAAAACTACAAAGAGTGAATAGTGTAATTGAACAATTCATGAAGAACTCACTGAAAATTATTCATCCAAAATATTGGCTAGACACACACACACACACACACACACACACAAAACCAACCAACCAACCAAAAAACCCCCTCAAAAAATTCTAAGAACTTTAGGCTTAGTTCACAAACAATTTACTAACCCATAAAGGAACTTAAATAATGATGAATATTTCAACTATCTCTGGTCAAAACTTACTATAGCAAACAAACCTTTTTTAAAAGGTTGCTTTAAAAAAGTTTTTCTCAGGTTTTCTGATATTAGGCTATTTTTCCATTTCACTTTTGCAGCTTGCTAGTCTGACCTCTTAGACATCATTCCAACTGACCACTGTGACGGAGGTGTTTTCATTTTGACCACTCTCCACTACAAGATATATTTTCATTAATGCCAATTTTGGAATATTTCAAAGTTTGACACATTTGGAACTTAATTCTAATTCAATAAACTAAAATACCGCCTACCATGGCTGCAAATAATTAGCTATAGCTTTTTTTCTACTTCTCACTTTCTCCTTACACAGATTTAGATTTTCTTCCTGAATGTGCCAGTGTTGATTTCAGATAGGAATCAGCAACAGTAATAAAGATGCAGTTCTCTTACAGTATGTACTTCATTCTCCTCTTACAGTGAAGCAAATCAGGAGTAACTCAACTGAAGTCAATGGAGCTTCTCTGGTGGAAAACTGGTGAAAATGTGAAGAGAATCAGGCCTTTTCTCATTATACTTCCATCTCTACACTATTATCCATGTTGTCTGCCTCATATCCACTGTCTTCACTAACCTTGTTGACTCAGGCACCAATTTCAACTCATTTAAAACCCTCCTTAAAGACTCGCCCCTAAATAACTCACTGTTATCCATAAGAAGTGAATTATCCTATTTTAAAATGAAATGATAAATGTAATGGAAACAACAAGATGTGCACATACCAAAAGTGAATGACTATAATACTATCTCTGTAACCGCTGATCTCTACCCATTCCCCATCTATTGTATGTTACTTTTTTTTGTTGCATCATATCTAAAAGTAGATTGTAAATTTTGGGGGGCAGGGCCTATGTCATGTCTTTCTATTTGTTCTGTATAGTGCCTAGCACATTTTTGTCCCCTAATAATGCAGGAAAGTGTGACACTTGAGCAGGACTGAAAGCAAGACAGGTATTCAGTAATCACAGGCATAAAAGAGGCTGTGCATAAAAACCATACTGACAGTATTACCATAGGCACTTCTAATGCTCTCATCATCTGGATATGGATGTCCTTACCAAAAACAGAAATTAAAACTAGAGCTGGTTGCAACATGGGAAGGTTGGGAATTAATGAACACTTTATCACAACTTATCCTGTTTGTTGTTTTGTTTTGTTTTAATTTTGAAGTTCAAAATGTTGTTGAAATTTTTAAAAAATTGACTAGATCTAATTAGGACCGTGCATCAAGTTTGTTCAAAAAGTTTTTGCTTTTGACCAGGCCTATGTTTACGTGCTTTTAAATATATTTCCGATCACCATCACCTTTTTTTCATCCTGTGTTATTGTGGGAAGGCTTTCATGGAGAGCAGTTTCATACTGTGCCCTGAAAATTGTCCTGTTAGAATTCACTTAGATTTCCTCACTGGGGATTTGTAGTGAATACCCTGCACTGAGAGTTTGAGACTGGGCCCTTGCCAGCTTTAACAATCCCATTGAGGCCCATTGCCTCGGTGGGCATAGATCAAATGTGTACTGCACTTGGTTAAAAACAGAACAGGTTGTAACCAGAGGTTTTGAAGAGTATTCTTATATTTTAGCCATTCAAAAATTGGCTGACAATCCCTGGGTGAAGATAGTGGCAGTTAATCCACCCTTTGATCTTAGGACCTAACCACATCAACCACACCATCAGGGACTCATTCACCTGCACATCTACCAATGTGATATATGCCATCATGTGCCAGCTATGCTCCTCTGCCATGTACATTGGCCAAACCGGACAGTCTCAACGCAAAAGAATAAATTGACAAAAATCTGACATCAGGAATTATAACATTCAAAAACCAGTAGACAAACACTTCAATCTCCCTGGTCACTCAATAACAGACCTAAAAGTGGCAATTCTTCAACAAAAAAAACTTTGAAAACAGACTCCAACGTGAAACTGCAGAACTGGAATTAATTTGCAAACTGGACACCATCAAATTAGATCTGAATAAAGACTGGGAGTGGTTGGGTCATTACAAAACCTAAACCTAATTTCCCCCATACTAATTTTCCCCTACTGTTACTCACACCTTCTTGTCAACTGTTTGAAACGGGCCACTCTCATTACCACTACAAAAGTTATTTTTCCTCCCTTGGTATCCTACTGTTAATTGAATTGTCTCGCTAGACTGACCTCACACTTGGTAAGGCAACTCCCATCTTTTCATATATTTATACCTGCTCCTGTATTTTCCACTCCATGCATCTGATAAAGTGGGTTCTAGCCCACAAAAGCTTATGCCCAAATAAATTTGTTAGTCTCTAAGGTGCCACAAGGACTCCTCATTGTTTTTCCTTTGATTCTGTAGATAGGTGGCTGATTTTAGGTTCTACTAGTGTTGAATAAGGTTTAAAATTGTACAGGGTTTTTATGAGTTTATTAGAATAAGCCTTATCAGCCTTCCTTTTATTAGGTCCCTGCATAAGGCTCTTACCAAACTCAGGAAAAATGCTTTCAGTAGCCCAGAAATTCAGGTTCTAGTCTCAGCTCTGCTACTCACTTGCTATGTGACCATCATCCAATTATTCAGGCCTAGATTTTTTTCTATCAGTAGGAGGGTCTGAGTGCTCAGCACTTTTAAAAACTCAGGCACTTAAGTAGGTGCCTGTAGCCTGGTGCAGTCCCAGAGCATGCCCTATCATGGCATATTGTGGCAGTCCTTCCTGGTTCCCTCAGTAAGTCATTCACAGTACAGAGAACATAAATAGCATTAAATAGCATCCTCCCTTTGGGGTCTAATTTATGACTTTACAGAATGCAGTCCTCCTTGGCCTTTCAGGCCCAAACTCTTCCTTCTTGGGGTTTCTAATTCACCCTTGTTCCAGGACTTCAGGTCCTAGCTCTCACCCAATCCCCTTGTTCCCTATGAGTCAGAATACTCTGCCAGTCCTCCTCCTAAACTCTCTGGCCTAAACTTCTATAGGCCTCCTTCTGCCTTAGTCCCTGACCTCGCAAACTTCTTCCCCTTGATTCAGGGACCACAAAGCCCTTCTTCCTGGGGTGAGGCTGTGATTAAGGCAGGTTTCTCCAGCTCACCAGCATCCAGGTTCTGGTTCTGCTCCATTCTCCCAGAACGCAGCTCCTTCCAAACAAGTGAGTTCTGCCAGTCAGACTGCAGCCCCTGGCCTTTCCAGAGGGTCCTTTCTTTAGGTCTCTTAAACTTCTTTCCCATGGTTCAGGGGCTCCACATTCCTCCTTCCTGGGCCTGTTTACAATTCAGGTAGCTTTTCCACTCTCACAAGCATCCAGGTTCTGATACCTCTCCAAGGTGCTTGTCTTGCTCCATCGGGTCACAAACTACTGCCCTTTAGTTCTGGGTCTGAGCTGTAATTCATAGCAAGCTTCCTCAACAACCAGTATCTGATCCTCATCCCAGGGAACCTCTCTCCTGACTCAACTTCTTACAGCTTTCACTCTCCAGCCCATTGGCCTGGGAGTCACTTACCTGCTGGATTTCTTTCCCCGTTCTAGGATCTACTACAGGAGCCTATGAGAGTTGCTAAACATGGGCATGCAAGACTAGCTTTAGGCAGTTATTTTAAAAAAATCTTGGCATTAAGGCTTTTTGTGCCTCAGTATGCCCATCTGTAAGATGAGCATAACAACAATAACAACAGGGTTTGTGAAATAAAATTTACTTGCATAGTGCTTTGAAATTCTAAAATACAGGACACTATGTGAGAACAAAGTAATAATGAATGGATATCAGATATATGACTTAAACAAGCCTAAAAGTTTGTACCGAGACAGTACAAGTGTAATGTGACCTATCAGTACTAACAGAAGATCCATGTTTCAAATCAAGAGAGAAAAGAGAGACATTGTTTTGAACACACAGGCTATACACTTTGAAATGAAAAAGCTCATTTCGTTCAATTAAAATCAAAGCAGAGACATTAAACTTTAATTGTCTCACTACAAAACACGTTTTTGTTCATTTTAATACATGAGTAAATTTGTCACAGCTTGCAGAATGATATTTTTAACATAGCATTTGGAGAATAGTGCAGTCCTTGGCTTGCAAGGAGGTTTCTCCAATGTAGAGCAAAAAAATGTTGACTTTCTATTTAAGGTTGTTCTCAGAACTACTCATAAGACTGCATCTGAGGCTGAATGTAATTGGAAACAGTGGGAGGCACTGAGTTTGCAATGAGACCCTCTTGATTCCAAAAAATACTTCTTTAAGGTAAGCTAGGAAAGCAGCTACACTAATTGAAATAGTCAACCCCATTCTCCTACTGGAGGAGAGCCCAAATCGGTTCCTGAGTGGATTGGAAGTTTTCGTGTATCCATTTCTCAGCAGTGGTCCAGTTCTGAGTTCAGTTCTTTCAACAAGCCTGAATGCTAAGGTCATGTAGGTGGTGCAGAACAATTTGCAATGTACTCCCAGCAAACATTTTTTGAAGCAAGCTACAGCAGGACAGTTCCTAGAGCAGCATGGCTCCTGTAGAAAGCAGGCTTTGCAGAGTTTGATGTACAATATGATATATGAGGAATCTATCTCCTCTTCCCCCCCCCCCTCAATTTCACTACCACTAATCAGAGTGCAAACAGAAAATCCATTTGCACTGGATATTAATGTAGGTGTAACAGATATAACCTACCACGAGCAGTTTTCTTAAAATGAAGCTGTAAAGGGAGGATCTTGTAAATAAATGAAGTCTAACTGCACAGCTTCATGCATTCTGCTGAATAGGTGACTTGGAAAGATGTAGCTGAGGATACAAAAAGAAAACATGTGACTCTCTTCCCTTTTATGCATTTGGGGTTTGTGAAAGATGGTAGATTGACTGAAGTCTGAAACCCTCTTTTTATCCAAAGAATAGGTACAGTACAAGGTCAGAACAAGACTCTTCACAGTGCCCTGCCAACATCCCTTAACATTTTATTGGAGGGACCATGTCAAGTTTTAGAAAAAGTAGCTCCTTCTCCATGCCATTCAGCAGCTGCAAGCAAGGCTGCCAGTTGCTGCAAAATATAGCAACGTATTTTGTAGTGGGACTTGTCCACTAGACATAAGACTAAGACCATGTAACAGCTATCTGATGGTAGTGACCAAAGGTTATCATCAACATATGCCTATAGAGAATTTGGCCCTAACTCCATTGAAATCCTGGAGTTCTGTGAGCAGAGAATTTTACTGATAGACTGGATTCACAGTGATCTAAAAGTAAAAGGCTTTATATAGCACATTACCAATTCTCTGTATCATTCAGCCTTTCCACACAAAAAATATTTTGATCAAACATGTGACTACCTGAGCTAGATTTATTCACAATTTCAATTTTCATTTAATGAACCTTGATCATGCAACAAAATTTTCAATGTAACTATGAAATTTCAAAATCACATATTTAAATACCCAGAATTTCATCTGGTTGCCATTTTATGTATGGATCCTTTAAGAGTATCTGTTTAGAAGCATAATTCACTTTTTCCTGTCAAAAAACTCTGATGCTCCCTTTCTTTCATTTGTTCTATTTTGATGAGTGCTTCACGTCCACTCGATTACATTCATGCTTAATGGCATTGCAATGAAAGAAATGACACCTTACAGAATTAGGACCCAGAGTAGCATCCCTTGGAGGCTGAGTTTCAGATCATTATTTCTGCTGACACTGTGCAGCTGTTGCTGAATTTTTCTCTGGGAGCAACTTCGATTTCTATTTTTTTTTATTTTTTTGCACCACAGAAGTCTTTAGTGGGAATAGGAAGGCATGGCTTGTTTGAGCTGTGATGTAACACCCGTTGACAGGTGGGTTTCAGGGAACTCTCTGGGGCCATGGCCTCTTTAGTGGTTTCACCACTCTAAACTCAATTACAGTGGAGTTTCACGCTCCATAGCAAACTCCAGTCCTTTTTTGATAAAAACTCTACAAAGTAAATAAGTCATGATGATGATATGGGTCTACCATTTAATATTCATTGAAGTACATATGTTTGGAAATTGGAAGCAGAGTTTAATCCATTTTCATATTTATATCAACATGAAGCTTTAAAAAGGATATCTCCCCTTTTCTCAGAGAATCTTGTCAATTTCTGCTCTGACAAGATAAATAAAGATGTACAAGTCTGACTCTGAATATAAGGAGAGGACCCAAGGAGATTTGAAACAAATATTGAAGTATGCATCGTGAATCTGTTTATTTTCATGTGGGAGCAGGTTTCTTGCTTCTGGTTGTAGTTTCTGTGTTACTGGAATATCACAAAGTACTTTTAAGACTTGGTAATTCTTTATAGTATTTGCACAATTTGATTTTATCTATCTATCTTACTGGATTCTGCATTGGTGGAAGAACATAATATGTTAAAAACACAGGCTTTGAAGAATGGCTGTCAAATTAAGGACCAATTTCTGCTCTCATTTATACTGGTATTAGACTACCATAACTTCCTTGTTTTCAACTGAGTAACTCAGTATTTACTTTAGTGTAACTGATCAGACTTTGGCCCTAAATAAAAGTATAGCAGCCAAAAGACTGTGTAAACTGACTGCACTATCTAAACAAATTTACACACACACATACACCAACCTCTCCCCACGCCCCTCAAAAAAAAAAAAAAAAAAAACAGGTACTTTCACAAAATAACTAAAACAAAATGGTAAGGTAATTTCTGTCAGTTATGTTATTTAAAAATCTCTCTAATTTAAAAAAGCTCATAAAGCGTCAAATTTAGATCTTCATATTATAATATCAGGCAGTAAAGTGACAAATGAGATACAGCAAAGTTTTCTTTGTCCCCGAGAGTTCTATTTCAGATCACTAAAACATAAATGAACCTGGTAAAAAAGAGTTAACATAATGATGTAGTCTTTTATTTGACTGAATGCTTAAGCAGGGTGGTATGGCTGATGGCATCTTGTTTAATAATGCAGCACACAGCTTCCTAAGGGGACAGGGCTTGATTTGAAAACTGAATATGGTGCACTCTAAATTTTCTTCCCTGAGGAAGGCTGACTAACTGATAAGTGCCATGAGCTAGCATGGGGACTGATTCTGTCAAATCAAGCTCAAATAGAAGGCACAATGTAGAATCTTCTCAAGTCTTAGTGAGGTAATTTGAGCAGACATTTGTGACATTAGACAGTGCATCAGCTATGGAATGCTGTAAAAGTTCACTGTCTTACTACAAGGTGGTCTTTAGATGACAGGATAAAGAAATCAGTGCAAATTTGTTAATGTAACAACTTGGAAAAGCATGCTAAAAATGTCACTCTATTGGGATATGTGGTAAAATGTGTAAGGAAGCAATGGCCATTTGTGTACACTTGTGAAACCTTTATTAGAATTTCATGTGAAGGGTATAACAAAAACAGAAGAGGAATATAATAAATACAATTTCTAGTTTTGCATTAAATTAATATCACCTGATAGCAGTTAACCCCCCAGCCCCATTTTTCTAGAGCTAGACAAATCCAGTAGACAACTGGAGCAGGCTTAGAGTCTCAAGCCTCTTCCTTCCTAATATGTGATTCCTCTAATCCCATTATTTAGCAATTTATTTTTGTTTGTTTTTCTGTTGTGGGTTAAGGAATAATTTTTTAGGAATTACAGTTCTAATCTTGAGCCCCAAACCTTCTGTCCTGAAGTCACTGGACAGTTCATCTGAAAAGTGAGAGAGGATCAGGCTCTTCACTGAGAGCATAGGATGAGGGTCATATGAATCTTTCATTTCAATAGTTTGAATAGTTCATTGCAGGATCAGACCCTTCATTTCTAGTTCATTTCCTTTGGTTTAGGCACATGCTCTGACACTTTTCTTGGTACTATTAATGTTGAATTGTGTTTGGCTCAGAAAGTGGAACTTACATCTCTGAGCTTAGCTTCATCCCTCCACACAGTGATATTTTTATGAGTGAAGAAGCATGTGTATCTATCTCTTCTTGAACAACTCACATTTATCTTTTCATTTACAGCTCATTTTATCTGTGGGTGTGTGGAATTCTTTAACACCATTTTTACAGGCGAGGGCGCTGAGAGAAAGTGGCATGATGATACAGTCAGACCAGTGTATGGGAAAGGGAGTGGGGGGGTGAGAGCCCAGTGGACTAGACCCTTCAAGATGTCTTCTAGCCCTCCATTTCTATTATCCTAGATAAGACTATTGGCGCAGTATAAATGAGTACTTTAATAATCTTACATTTAAGAACTCTGGTTGGGAATTTCAAAAGCACCCATCACTTACTCTGCTTACCCTGTTGTCAGTGGTACTGTATTACCTTTCATCCCCCAAAAACCTAGGCTCAGATCCTTAGGCCCTTTGTGCTGTAGGAGTGGCACAAAGAGGCAGGAATGCTGCCGTAGTGGGGCACCTGGGGACTCTTCTTGCATAGGCCCATCTCAAGTCTTAACTCTTGGAACTTTAAAACTTTTACAAACCTGTGCTATGCAACAATATCTATTCCTCACCCCTCTAATGCTTCTGATTTTCCAAGGAAAAGAATGACGAGATTGTGCATTCCCTTTAAGAGCAAGCCAGAGCCCTGCTTCCAGTCCACCAATTTAGCCGTTCATCTTAGCAGCAGCTAGTTACCTTGGTGTATGGCCACATGCATACAAATATGCTAAAAAAAAGAAGTGATCAGCTAGGTGAGTAAAATCTAGCCTGAAAAGCTTTCAGTACTAATGTTCCTAGATAGCAAATTGACATGCAAGGAGAGTAGCTTAATGAACCCAGATAAAGTGAGTCACTTCAGATAAGGAAATCTATATTAATGATGTACTGCAAAACACTTTTTGTTAGTTATATATATATTCCTTTGCTTTCATTTCATGAGACGAGTTCAGCTGTCAAAGCATTTTCAAGATTCCCATGGATTCAGCAAATACTATGCGATTGAATTATTGCTCTTAGAAAAACTACAATGAAAATACCTTAATCACCATAACAAAAGACCCTTATTGAATCTGACAAAGATAATGAAATCTGATAAATAATTAGCCTTGTTAATCTTTAAAGAGAATTAAACTGCTAACAAGTTAAAACATGATCTTCAAAATAAGTCTTGTTAATAGTGAGTCAGTTTTCTTTACTCTCAAAGTTTGTTCTCTTAGTGAAGTATTTGCGAAAGGGTAGGAGCACTGAAGTGCAGCAGCAGGTAATCAAAAGACCATATTCTATTTAAGGACAGTTCAAGCAAATATGGGGACATCTACAAATCCATTTGATTCAGGTCTCTTACTGCAAGGGTCACTAGACTGTGGACTCTTTTGTTATGGATTTCTCTCTCTCTCTCGTTGAAACCATTCCATGTTAATTAAATATTATTTCAACCAGAGACTGAGTCTAGTCCAGTGGTTAGGACACTCACCTGAGAAGTGGGAGGTCTCTGTTCAAATCCCTTCTCATCTGGTAGAAGGAGGAATTAAACCACAGTTTTTCACGTCCTGGGTTAGTACACTAACTACTGAGCTCCAGCTCCTCCTCCCTGGCATGCTAGTGCATGGAATTAGGTGGCTTCTGAGCAAGCCTATCAGATCAGGCCCTGCAGGCAAGATAGGTGGTGGAAATGCCCTTTCCCTGGTTTCAGGATCCCACTGGGGGATAGACGTAAGATAGGCAAAGCCCCAGGCACCTAGAGTTAGGCAACAGAGCACATGCCCAGAGTCAAAAACGTCGAGAACTTTTACAGTGAAAATTAAGGCACCAAGTGCGTTAGAGGCCTACAGAATTAGGCTGCAATGAAGAGAGGGTTTTGTGGATTGCAGAGGTACCTAAAATTGGGACTTAGGCACCTAAGTTCTGGCCCTTATTCAACACCACAAGATTCTGGATCATGAGCAGGAAATATCACTACAGCCTTTCAACATCTCAGATGGGGTGGGGATCCCATGCCCTGGGGGTTGCAGCATTGTGTGAACCTGCCTGGGAAGTCTACAGCTCCAGAACAAAAGTCTGCAATGGCCCAATGTTTAAGACCATAAATTTTCCTATACCTGAAAGGCTGGTGGAGTAAATGATTAAATGGACATTGACCTTATTTTTAAGACTATAGAAACCAATGCTCTATAAAATGTATTCTGATAAGCAGGGAAAGTTTGGAAATAAGTCAGATCTGATTGTAAACAGGCCCCTATTCATTTTTTTTTAATTCATTGTCTTTGAGTAATGCATAACGCGGTGTTGATGCATGAGAAGTTCAATGCTAATGTTCAAATTTAAAGATAAACATGGCATTTAAGGTTGGTCATTCAGATTTACAGCGCTAGTGAAAAATAAAGCACTATATTACTAGAGTGCTGCAAGACAGAATATAAATCATCCCATTACCTTATATCTGAGCATCCAGTGTCTTTTAGTGACATTTGAAAGTTCACAGTGGGACAGTGATATTGTTAGTGTTCCATTGGGGAAGTCTACATGTAAATATTTCTTTGTAAATGGATTACTTTGTCCCACTGGAAATAAACTGTGTCTAGCTCAAATAAGTGACATTATAAATTATGAAAAATATGAATTATTAAAGCATAAAATAAGCAATCAAGGCACAATAAGGCACATTTGTAAAAGACAAATTTATCATTTGTTTGGGACAATTGCAGAATATATTAAATATGAAGATGAATGAAAAAACCCTCTATTATGCTTGCAGAGTAGAAAATCCCATATAGTCCAGGTAGAATTTTAAAGTTCCAAAGCTATAAGTGCTAAATACCTTTACATACAACGGCTAGATTCACCCCTGTGGATACCATTCCCATAGGTATAGCTGTGCCAGAGCAGGAAAACATCACTAGGATATAGTAAGCAATTGGAGGGATAGCTCAGTAGTTTGAGCATTGGCCTATTAAACCCAGGGTTGTGAGTTCAAACCTTGAGGGGGCCATTTAGGGATCTGGGGCAAAAATCTGTCAGGGACAGTACTTGGCACTGCTAGTGAAGGCAAGGAAGTGAACTTTATGACCTTGCAAGGTCTCTTCTAGTTCTATGAGAGAGGTATATATTATTAATGGTGTCAATGCTACCCTTCACAAGGGAAGGGCTGCTTTGAACCCTGGCTACTTCAAATTCTATTCTATGCACTACACTGGCCGATTCTGGCCTTGCTTGAGCACAGAATTACAGGTGCCTGATGCTGCTGTGATTCAGGCTATGCCTAAGGCTACATTTTAGTCACGGGTATTTTTAGTAAAAGTCATCACGGGCAGTAAACAAAAATTCATGGCTCGTGACCTGTCCATGACTAGTACTATATACCCCTGACTAAATCTTGGGTGCTCTGGGGCGGGGTGGGGGGCGCAGCCGAGGAGTGCTGCGGGTGCTCTGGGGGGGGGTGCAGCGGTGCACGACCTGGGACCCCCGCTGGTGCTGGGGGGGGGGGGTAGTGGGTGGCCTGAGACTGCCCCAGCAGTGGCTGGTGCCAGCTGGCCTAGGGGCTGCCTGAGCTGCTTGGGCAGCCCCGGGCCAGACTCACCAGCCGCTGCAGAAATCACGCTGTGACTTCTGTGACCTCCATGACAGACTCGCAGCCTTAGCTATGCCGACACTTAAAATGCTACTGCAGCACCGCTGCAGCACTGCAGCTGCGTTGCACCCTGTAGCACTTCAGTGTGGACCCTACAGTGGTGGGAGGGGATCTCTCCCTCGCTCAAGGTAATCTACCTCCCTGAAAGGCGGTAGTGAGGTTGCTGTGTACACCAGCGGCTAGGTCAGCTTAACTATGTCTCTCAGGGGTTTAGATTTTTCACAGCTGAGGGATGTAGTTATGCTGATGTAGCTTTTCAGCATAGACCAGCTCTTAGCTTCGTGAGGAATTTCCTTTACAGGAGACCTGGATAGAAGCCCAGAGAACCTAGGCGATGAATGTAACCCAGTAAGGCCCTGATCCTGCATGCTGAGCTGAATGTGTAGATATCCACTGAAGTCTATAGGGCTCCACGTGGATGTAGGGATCTGTCCACACAGATCGGCTGCCAGGTTTAGGGCCTAACCTTTTCAGATCTGTGAGATATTGTTTATGGTGGATTATACTATGAGATTCCTTTCTCTTCTGAGGACTGTTTATTGTTCAGACAGACTGTAAGATCTTTTAATATCTCACAAATTGTCTTTCCTCACCTTTTGTTTCTGTCCACTTAAATTAACACAACCGAAGACCAACGGTAAGGAGAAAATATTTGAATCGCTTTTCATCTATCACACTAACATTATGTTTTAAGTGTAAGAATATATATATTTTTTTAACAGTGCTCTGACCAGTTAAGATAATACATACAAGATGCAATTTTTTACATGTGGATGCAAATTTTTAACAGTGAGGCTTGAACAGATTAAATTCACCATAACTTGTAGCCTTTTAATTGAGATTGGATGACTTTCTAAAATATATGCTTTAGTTCAACCACAAGTTATGAGCAGGATGTACTGTGTGAAATTCTGTGGCCTGTGTTATGCAGGACATCAAATCAGATGATCATAATGATCCCTTCGGGCCTTAGACTTTATGAAACCTAAAATGAGATTTTTGGAAGATGTCCTAAATGTCCACCTAGACTGCTGAACTATAGTGTTTCTATTACATCTCAAACATAGGAGGAGGCTGCAGAATTTACACTAGCCCTGTAATAACTTTTTCATGTTGCTTTCAGCTATTGATTTGATAACTCTATGGGTGGTATTAGGGAATTCTCAAATTGGGCGCTGAAGAATTGAGGCATACCAAAATAAAAATAAGAATCAGTGATTCCTCTTGAAAACTTGACTTTAATATCTCTGTGCTTCAGTTTTCCCATTTATAAAATGTGGACAATACTTGCCTACATTACCAAGACATTGTGAAGCTAAATTTATTATTGTTTGTAAAGTGCATTTGGAGCCTCAGATGGAAAGGGCTATAGAAATGCAAATCAGAAGCGCAAGAGTCTCCTGTAGCTATTATCCTCAGACAATTGTTCATCTGGGAAGCCTGATGTACTGCTCTTGCATTTATATAAAAAGGAATACTGATTTTTAAAAAAACACAAAGAAAACTGCTTATGGCCATTAACCGCTAAATTATATGATGCCCTCACAAAGCTCAGTTTTTGCAAACAAACAATAAGAAATTAAATCGAAACAACAACAGTTACAACTACAGTGGGCCTCTACTAAGATGTGCCTGCACAGAATACTTTCATCACATTGGCATCTGTTACATTATCACAGGACCACGTGTTGCTGTCTACTCTTCTTGGCAGTAAAATATGTATAAGCTTTTAAAGGGCTTTATAAAAATGCACAAGTTACAGCAAAGAAAAAAACAGCACAAGACATTATCTGCTGGCTTTTTATTTCTGATATCTAGGTTGAATTCCGTTTACAGAATCATAGATAGGTAGGGTTGGAAAAGACTTTGAGAAGTCATTTAGTCCAGGCCCCTGTCCTGAGCCAGGACCAAGTAAACTTAAACCCCATCCCTGACAGGTGATTATGCAATCTGTTCTTAAAAACTTCCAGTGATTGGAATTCTTTACAACCTCCCTTGGAAGCCTATTCAAGAGCTTAACTACCCTTATAGTTAGAAAGTTTTTCCTAATATATAACCTTAAAGCTCCCTTGCTGCATACTTATTACCTCTGGGTCTAGCTCAGTGGACATGGAGAACAATGGATCGCCCACCTCTTTATAATAGCCCTTAACATTTTTGAAGACTTATCAGGTCCTCCCTCAGTTCTTTTTCTCTCAAGACTAAACATGCCCAGTTTTTTTAATCTTTCCTCATAGGTCAGGTTTTCTAACTCTTTCATCATTTTTGTTGCCTCTGCTGGACTCTCTCCAATTTGTCCACATCTTTCCTAAACTCTGGCGCCCAGAATTGGACACAGTACTTCAGATGGGGACAATTACCTTCCGTGTCTTATGACGCTCCTATTAATACACCCCAGAATAATATTAGCCTTTGGTGCAACCACATCACATTGTTGACTCATACTCCATTTGTGGTCCACTATAACCCCAACATCCTTTTCAGTAGTACTACCACCTAGCTAGTTATTCCTTATTTTGTATTTGTGCATTTGATTTTTCCTTTGTAAGTGAGGTATTTTGTACTTGCCTTTTTAAATTTCATCTTATTGATTTCAGACCAATTCTCCAATTTGTCAAGGTCATTTTGAATTCTAATCCCAGCCTCAAAGGGCTTGCAATGCCTCTCAGTTTGCTGTCATCTGCACATTTAATAAGCATCATATCCACACCATTATCCAAGTCATTAATGAAAACACTGAACAGAATCAGACTCAGGACTGACCCGTGGGACCTCACTAGATACGTCCTCCCCATTTGACGGTGAACCATTGATAACTACTCTTTGAGTACAGTATTTCAACCAGTTGTGTACCCATATTATAGTAATTTCATCTAGACCACATTTCCCTATTTTGTTTATGAGAATGTCATGTGGGACTGTGTCAAAAGCCTAATTAACATCAAGATATAGCATGTCTACAGCTTCCTCCATCCACTATGCCAATGTAACTTGCATTGGCAATAGTTTGTAGAGTAGACATGGCCTTTGTCTACTCCTGACTATTCCTTCTTTCACATTACCCTGCACACCTATCAACCTTTTCATTAATGTTCACCAAATGCCTTCACTCTGTTTCAAAAAGTCTCATGAAGAACCATCTGTTCCAGAAAGTATACCAGTGTAAACTCCACTTTTGTGTGTGTTCTGTACTGTACTGACTCATACCAACAGGTTTTATGACCTCTGGGGCAGGAACATTGTATGTTTCTATCCATTATACCATGCCATGAACTTCCTTAGTGCTATATAAATAAATAATAATGCTCTACTGCATAATAATGTAGTAAAGCTAAGCCACATCTAGCTATTGCTGTTTGAAGTAAAGAAAGAAAAACAATATACACCTCTACCCCGATATAACGCGACCCGATATAACATGAATGCGGATATAACGCGGTAAAGCAGTGCTCCGGGGGGTGTGGGGGGGAGCTGCGCACTCCGGCGGATCAAAGCAAGTTCGATATAATGCGGTTTCACCTATAATGCGGTAAGATTTTTGCCTCCTGAGGACAGCATTATATCGGGGTAGAGGTATACTTAAAATCAAAGATTAATCATCTTAATGATCTGATATTTATTGAAATGACCTACAATACTATTTATTATTGACAAGAGGATTGGATAACTCAGGGTCTGTTACCCATTACCTATCACCTCTGGATTACTGCTTAACATCTGGTCCAGGTTTAATATGGACTAGAAAAGGGTCTAAGTTATAGTGTTGCAATCTGGTCTTGAATTCACATTTAAAATTTTGGGGTGTTCCAGGTCAGGCTCCCTGTAGAGCAACAGTAGAGCCAAACTGAAAAGTTCACATCAAGACCAGGTCAGGATCCAGACCTAGAGCTTCCGCATGGTTCAGAGCTGGTGGTTTTGGATCCAGTGTTCCAGGCCAGGCTTTTCTCTAGGCGTAACCAAAATATTTAGTAGCCCCAGTACATTTCCTATTGGGCATGTATCTATGCCATAAAAAAGAAGCCTGTCTCCTCTCCACATGCTTCTTCTTCTCTCAGTTTCGTGCCTACCTCGGCAAACTGAGAAAAGCCACAAACTGGCAGAGAGGCTGAAGTAACTCTTTCCCCTTAGAAATGGTGTCTCCAGAGCAAGGTTGAGGTACATTGGCAGAGAAACTTACTCAAAGGGTCAACTTTGAGAAACCTGATCATATATTCACTTACCAGATTTGCAAATGCAGCTCCATAGTTTCATATGCAGCTGACTCTACAAGTAGATACATGTTTTGATGCAAAACTCTGAAGTCGTTTTTTGAAAATTCGGACCTTAAAAACAGTTAAAAAAATTATAAAAGTTTCTGTACCTAATGATTGATATAAAAATAAACATTTAAGTCAAAGTCTTGTCGTCATCAGATTTCTTAATATTCTGTAGAACTTCTAAATGATACATTTTGCTTGAATAAAATAAATGAATTAAACACAGTATAATACTGAAAAAGCACTCATCACATTAATTGTTGACACGTGATTTGTAAATATAAAGAGGAGACATTTTTCCTGCAGCTGCACTGATTTGTTTCCCCCTTTGGCAAAGAAGCAACTCGCAGAAAGTTCACAAGCTTACTTGCAATTTGCCCCCCAGGTTCGCTGTCCTGTGGGGGTCTGAGCATAGCTATTAGGCTTGCAAATGAACATGGGGGGGGAAAAAGAAAACAAACCTTGGAAATTGCACAACTGAAAATTCAATCTTTTGTAAGGCCAGTAAGCAGCAGCGGCGCTGAAATGACAACAGGGAAATGGACTAAGTCCCAAAGTAACCTCATTTAAAAAAACAACAGTGGACTAAAGACCACAGAGCCCATGTATATACCACTCTGAATAGCATGGTAAATGTTTAACAGGATGAGCAGAAAGCCTATACTGTTGATCTGGTGGTATTCATCTCTTCTTCCCACACAAGTATCCATTTTCTAGATCTGTAACTTTTGCTCACTCATCTGTCCAGAAGGGAGGCAAGGCAATCAAAAGTTGAAATTTACACCCAAGTCTTCAGTTACTTGTAGGCCAGTGTATGAACAATGCAGACCAATTTAGTGAGCATGAATTAATGTGAATAACGTGTTCATGAATTTGCATAAATCCTGATCTAGATTGGGCCTCTAGGTGCTACTATCATACAAATAATAAAGAATAACGTAAAAGCTGTCTGGCTGCATGTGTTTAGTTTATTGTTATATGTACATAAGAATGGCCATATTAGGTCAGACTAATGGTCCATCTAGCCTAGTATCCTGTCTTTTGACAGTGGTCAGTGCCAGGTGCTTCAGAAGGAATAAACAGAACAAGTAACCATCAAGTGATCCATCCCCAGTCACCCAGCTTCCCAGCTTCTAGCAAACAAAGACTAGGGACACCATCCCTGCCCATCCTGGCTAGTAGCCATTGATGGACCTATCCTCCATGAATTTATCTTGGTGGCTCCTAGTTCTTGTGTTGTAGGAAGGAGTAAATAACACTTCCTTATTTATTTTCTCCACACCAGTCATGACTGTATAGACCTCTATCATATCCCCCCCAATCGTATCTTTCCAAAGCTGAACAGTCCCAGTCTTATTAATTTCTCCTCATATGGAAACTGTTCCATACCCCTAATCATTTCTGTATCTTTTCCAATTCCAATATATCTTTTTTGAGATGGGAGTGACCACATCTGCACGAAGTATTCAAGATGTAGGCGTACCATGGATTTACATAGAGGCAAAATGGTATTTTCTGTCTTATTATCTATCCTTTTCCTAATGATTCCCCCAACATTTTGTTAACATTTTTGACTGCCGTGACACATTGAGTGAATGTTTTCAGAGAACTATCCATAATGATGCCAAGATCTCTTTCTTGAGTGATAACAGCTAATTTAGACCTCATCATTTCATATGTATAGTATTGTTTTATATGTATATGTACAAATGAATTATCCACACACAAAAAAAGTACTACTCTGGGCCATAATTTGGAGTTGTGACACTTCAAACACTGAGTCTATAAACTTATGAATGTCTTACTTTCATCTATATATGTATTTTTAATTTAGATATAAATATATAAGATATAAATACATATTAATAATCTTCATTTTACTTATTTCTTAACCATCACTTGTAAGTGACCACCATAGGATGGAAATTACTATAGAATGTTCTGAACTCTGTGCTGGTTGGGTAAAGAATATAATATTGCCAGATTATTTTTATATTAAATCACAAATACATGTATCCTGTTAAACTAAGGTGTATAATTATATAAATGCAGACACAGAGCATTTCTTGGACATATAGACTGTGGTATACAAAGAAGATGCCTACGCTATTTGAATCTATCCATTTCATTCAAATACTATTACAGTAAAAGCTTTGTTATCCGGCATGTTGGGGAAATGGGGGGTGCTGGTAAGTAAAAAATTCCAGTTAACCAGGAGGGAGGGAGTTTGGATGTGGGAGGGGGCTCAGGGCTGGGGGGTGGGGCATGGGAGAGGCTGCAGGGCACAGGCTCTGGTAGGGAGAGACTCGGGACAGGGGGTTGGAGTGCGGGGTGCTGGATCCAGCTGCCACTCACCTCGGGCAGCTCCCCCCAAGCAGTGACATGTCCGCCCGCAGGCACCGCACCCACAGTTCTCATTGTCTAAAAATTAGATCAACCTAGCTACCTTACTCAGGGTTGTGAAAAACTGTCAATGTAAGAATTCTTCCATCAAGATAACTACCATCTCTCATCAACAGAAAAAACCCTTCAGTCAATGTAGGAAGATACTACACTACAGAGCTACAACGGCGCAGCTGCAGCACTGTAGTTGTGCGTCCGGAGCCGCTGTAGTACGGATACACCCAGAGAGAGGCTTTTATTTGCTACTGGAACTGCTTAGGAAATCAACATCTACTGATGAATAGGATGGCAAAGGTGATAATTTAATTCAATAATAGCTGTTCTGTTCATGTTTTTATACTATGCCCATTACCAACGAGTATGCGGGAGTGTGTCCTTTTCTCTCCCCTCTATTGAAAGGCCACTTAAATGAGCTGGCAGCATAAGTACCAAAAAATTAATGTGTGATAGATGGAATTCTTTCTGATTGATACTGCAGATATGTCCTCTCCAGGGTCCTCCATTTCAGGAATTAGTACGGAAGCCAATAGAAAATCAGAAGAAAAACGAGAGTACTGTACCATTATTTATATTACAGTGGCACCCAGAGGCCAAAACACACTGTACAAACATGTAGTGAGATCAGTCCTTTCCCCGAAGAGCTTACATTTTAAACAGAAAAGACTGAGAGAGGGTGGGAAGGGAAAACTAGCTCTGGCTCAAGGACTTCACTAGCTGAGTTGAGAAAGATTCTTTAGTACTCTCTCTTTGCTGTAACTGATCACTTCCAGTTCTCTGACATCCCAGCTCTCACTCATCCACTAAGATCTGGCTAGCAAGCAAGTCCAAAATCAAACACCTGTTCCAAAATTCACACTTGTATTTGTGTCAATGAAGACCCATCTGCAGAGTACATTAAATACCAGCTGTGTTACTTATGACATGTTTGGGAAGGGGAGTCCTTTAACGAGAGAGGTGCTGCAAACCAATTAAAGAAATCTAGTTTTCTTTTGTTGTTTTGCTCTCCAATAAATCTCTTCTATAGTCCTCATTTTTGTGTGGCATGGTTGGGCAATAAAGGCTGATGAAACCTTATACGGTCCAACCGCAGGCCCTCATTTTTGAATAATTAACTTGGCCCCATACCAGTGCTTAAGAGCCTTAGTGTTCTTGAGGCCGAAATAAAAGGCCAGGAAATGGCAATAATAGCCAAAATGTTTGTGATTTTGGTTTTGTCTGTGTTAATATTCACACCTCCTCTCTCTTTCCCTCCCCCATGCTGTTTAGGTTACATTTCTTTTGGTCATGGCAAAGAAGATTATGTCTGAGCTGGGAACTGAAGGGAATACAGTAAAGTATTCTAAAAGGGAAGGGGGAATATTTATGTCCCTGCTGGTTAAAGCAAGCAGCAATTGACCAAACATGCTTGTCATCTATACTCAGCTGTTACAGGATGGGTGAAAGACCCTTGATCCTCCTTTCTTGCCTCATTGCACTTCCCACATGACATTCCCTTTCCTTCACAGATTCCATCCCTTGCCTCAATTATGACTGTCATCTGGTCCCTCAGGCTGCTCTCCGGACTACATCCAACTGATCCACTATTTGTTTTTCTTTTCTTTCTGGCTGTTCTGCTGTTGTATTTTTCTTTGCACTATTAATTATATGGAGGGTTCACAAAAAAATCAACCTAAGCTCAGGAAAAGTTAAAATAAAAAAAAAAATAGCCATTGCAAACTAGGTGAATTTTTCAAAAATTTCTCAGCTTTACTTTTAGTCTACTTTAATGTTATTAAGCATTATGTCTCTCTTTTTCCCCCCCAGTAGCGCTGGATGACAGTGACTTTCAATCTCAGTGGCATCTACTGCAAAGAGTAAGTCAGGTAGCAACTGGTTTCAGCTGAAGTCTACAGTGATTCCTGCTGGCATTGCAAAGCTTCCTTTAATTCACATGGGGCTTAAAAAGCACTGAGATGGCAGAGATTGTTGTGGCAGAAACAACTGGAAAATGTCCTGAGATTGAAACACAGACATATTAACATCACCCTTGTGGATGCTAATGACTTGCACTTTAAAATGCCAGAGGCTCATACTGCCAGCTAAAACAAAGAAAAAACACATTTTTAGTCTCCAAAGACCTTATATCTTTCCAAACTCTCAGGGCAAATTCAGCCATAATATATTTTTGCAGTAGAACAGGGCAGCTCATGCATGCCACTGGGGGAATCATTGCCCAGAGTTGCTGTAGGCAGTGTATTCGGTATAGCTAAATAAAACAGCAGCTGAAAACCTTTGAGAGGTTAAACTAGTAATGATGCATTCTATAATGCAATGCAATCAAATCTAAACAGTTTCAAGGCAGGAAGCTTATCTTACTGACATTAGGCAACCCTCATCTTTCTCACTGTAATGTATTTAAGTGGCCAAATCAACACAAGGATTTCCAAAGGAGCTTTGCAATTTACATTGACAGATAATTAGAAAAATATTTTTAATCTGTTGATAAATTAATAGTGTCTCATATGGAGACTTCCAGAAGAGGAATTAAAAGAAAGAGGCATAGTGGTAGCAGCACATTGGAGGCTTTCTAAAATTGTAAAAGTTTAAAGAGCACAGAAGAGAAACAGGAAGAGGTAAAGGAAGCTAGGAGGGGAAGAAAGAGAAAAGCAGAGAATGTAAAGAAGAGCAGGATAAGAATTGGAAGCAAATTTACGGAGCAAAAGGAAAGAGATTGGATTTAATGGGAATAGAGAATTAGGGGTGGGGAATACACATAGAACAAGTTCATCCCTGGTGCAAATCCCATGAATTTAAAAGTGACTGACAAAGGTAGAAAAAGTGAGTTTGTGCCCTTTTTTGCTTCTTGATAATGTATAAAAAGAGGCCTACAAGGATTTAAAAAAATAAAATTAACATGGCTGCTTGGTTTTTTACATTAAAAATGTAAGTCACACCAACTCTGTTCTTCCTGAAAGACATTATGGATGACTGGAGAACCTGCAGGATTATGATATCAGTTACCATTCAAGTGAAATCTGATTAATTTAGAAAGAGGAAATGATTTATATTCAGAGTGTTTAAAACCATTTGTTTTTTTGTTAGCACTTATTCAATATGGACACCTGAGGAATACGTAGGAGAAAAGATTTTACATTTCATTCATCAAATTCAAGGGATGGGAAAATTTACAATCCACATCTGAGACCTTCACAAGGAGACTGCTATAAAAATAATAAATACATGATTTGAGGCTCCTGACACTTCTGTGAGGAAAGGGGAAAGAAATAGGAAAAACACCTCTTTAAAAACTAAAAAAAACAAAAACAAAAAGAAACCCACACACAAATAGACACCACCACAAAACAATAATAATAATAAAAATAAAAAACCACCAAACACCCAAAGCCCTTTCAGATCTTCTTTACCATAAAGAAGTAAAAAAAAGAGCCCAAACTCATGATTTTTCTTTACATTTAAGGCACATGGCCCTTTGATAGAATGTGTATGCAGTCAAGTGGGAAGAGATGGTAAAAGCAAAGAGGCACAGAAGATAAGGGGAAAAACAACTGAGGAGAGTTGGCAGTTTTTCAAAGGGACACTATTAAGGGCCCAAAAGCAAGCTATTCCACTGGTTGGGAAAGATAGAAAATGTGGCAAAAGACCACCTTGGCTTAATCATGAGATCTTGCATGATCTAAAAAATAAAAAGAAGTCATATAAAAAATGGAAACTAGGACAGATTACAAAGGATGAATATAGGCAAACAACACAGGAATGCAGGGGCAAGATTAGAAAGGCAAAGGCACAAAATGAGCTCAAACTAGCTACGGGAATAAAGGGAAACAAGAAGACTTTTTATCAATACATTAGAAGCAAGAGGAAGACCAAAGACAGGGTAGGCCCACTGCTTAGTGAAGAGGGAGAAACAGTAACAGGAAACTTGGAAATGGCAGAGATGCTTAATGACTTCTTTGTTTCAGTCTTCACCGAGAAGTCTGAAGGAATGCCTAACATAGTGAATGCTAATGGGAAGGGGGTAGGTTTAGCAGATAAAATAAAAAAAGAACAAGTTAAAAATCACTTAGAAAAGTTAGATGCCTGCAAGTCACCAGGGCCTGATGAAATGCATCCTAGAATACTCAAGGAGCTAATAGAGGAGGTATCTGAGCCTCTAGCTATTATCTTTGGAAAATCATGGGAGACGGGAGAGATTCCAGAAGACTGGAAAAGGGCAAATATAGTGCCCATCTATAAAAAGGGAAATAAAAACAACCCAGGAAACTACAGACCAGTTAGTTTAACTTCTGTGCCAGGGAAGATAATGGAGCAAGTAATTAAGGAAATCATCTGCAAACACTTGGAAGGTGGTAAGGTGATAGGGAACAGCCAGCATGGATTTGTAAAGAACAAATCATGTCAAACCAATCTGATAGCTTTCTTCGATAGGATAACGAG
The DNA here is from genome assembly GCF_013100865.1 of Trachemys scripta elegans. NCBI lineage: Eukaryota > Metazoa > Chordata > Testudines > Emydidae > Trachemys > Trachemys scripta. The sequence continues at coordinate 35,958,912 of NC_048300.1, forward strand.
TCTTGTGGATAAAGGAGAAGCAGTGGATGTGGTATACCTAGACTTTAGTAAGGCATTTGATACAGTCTCGCATGATATTCTTATCGATAAACTAGGCAAATACAATTTAGATGGGGCTACTATAAGGTGGGTGCATAACTGGCTCGATAACTGTACTCAGAGAGTTGTTATTAATGGTTCCCAATCCTGCTGGAAAGGCATAACGAGTGGGGTTCTGCCGGGGTCTGTTTTGGGACCATCTCTGTTCAATATCTTCATTAATCTTAGATATTGGCATAGAAAGTACGCTTATTAAGTTTGTGGATGATACCAAACTGGGAGGGATTGCAACTGCTTTGGAGGACAGGGTCATAATTCAAAATGATCTGGACAAATTGGAGAAATGGTCTGAGTTAAACAGGATGAAGTTTAACAAAGACAAATGCAAAGTGCTCCACTTAGGGAAAAAAAATCAGTTTCACACATACAGAATGGTAAGAGACTGTCTAGGAAGGAGTACGGCAGAAAGGGATCTAGGCGTTATAGTGGACCACAAGCTAAATATGAGTCAACAGTGTGATGCTGTTGCAAAAAAAGCAATCATGATTCTGGGATGTATTAACAGGTGTGTTGTGAGCAAGACACGAGAAGTCATTCTTCCGCTCTACTCTGCTCTGGTTAGGCCTCAGCTGGAGTATTGTGTCCAGTTCTGGGCACCGCATTTCAAGAAAGATGTGGAGAAATTGGAAAGGGTCCAGAGAAGAGCAACAAGAATGATTAAAGGTCTTGAGAACATGACCTATGAAGGAAGGCTGAAAGAATTGGGTTTGTTTAGTTTGGAAAAGAGAAGACTGAGAGGGGACATGATAGCAGTTTTCAGGTATCTAAAAGGGTGTCATAAGGAGGAGGGAGAAAACTTGTTCACCTTAGCCTCTAAGGATAGAACAAGAAGCAATGGGCTTAAACTGCAGCAAGGGAGGTCTAGGTTGGACATTAGGAAAAAGTTCCTAACTGTCAGGGTGGTTAAACACTGGAATAAATTGCCTAGGGAGGTTGTGGAATCTCCATCTCTGGAGATATTTAAGAGTAGGTTAGATAAATGTCTATCAGGGATGGTCTAGATAGTATTTGGTCCTGCCATGCGGGCAGGGGACTGGACTCTATGACCTCTCGAGGTCCCTTCCAGTCCTAGAATCTATGAATCTATGAATAATAATGGAGAGAGATCTAGGAAAATGTATTATATAAAGTTTGTCTGCAAATATTCATAAATGAAGTAGGTTTTTTAGTAAGGGAAAGGAAGTTACTCAATGAACATCTAGGCTTTTATCCTACAAACATTTATACATCTGTTTAACTTTATACACTTGAGTAGTGCTGATACAGTTAAGCACAAGTGTGTTTTCAGGATAGTCACCAAAATTATCAAGAGGCTGGGCAGAAGAGAGAAAAATGCCTTATAAAGTTTAAAGTTAGAATGTCCCCCCGCCCCTCCAAAAAAACTACTAAAGTAACATATTGAACAACACATTAAAGGGTAAAAAGAAAAAAACCCAACTCTTCTTGACACATATGCAAATAGCAAACAGACAGACAAGGAGACAGTAGGGCTGCTGAAGGCTGATGTTTGGAAAATAAGTGACAAAGATGACTTTGCTTGGACCATAACTGTAATAGGCTGGCTGGGTTCTTCTGCTGATCTATCCTATTAGCGGTATTGGAACCTGTGATGTTGCACTCTATATGATTTTATGAAAGTATGCTGATGAGTGTGAATATAATGTAACTAAACTATGCTTCATGGAAAAGTCTCTTGTAAGGTATCATTACAAAGCTTATAATCTATGGAGTGTGGTCATCCTATTTGTATAAATGTATCGCTCTTGTATCTGAAACTAGAAATATGAAATATAACTCTGAGGGCCTATTGTAATTATGCAAATGTGGGCCGTTAATGGTGGTTTGGAATCTTAATGGCTCCCATTAACCAGGACAATTGACTGTAGATGGCTCTGTTTTACTTGTAAGTCTTCCTGTATACGTGTGTGCGGGCAAGTGGCTAATGAAGTCTTACAGTGACGTGATCATGTCACCTGAGCTGGAATCCATCTTTAACATGGTGCATTTCCATTGAGAAGGAGGGGTGAGAACCCAGAGGGACAAAGGATTCCCGTCTTATGCAAAAGATATATAAGTGGGTGGAACAGAAGAAAGGGGGCAGCCATCATGAGAATCCCCTAGCTACCACCTGAGCTGGAACTAGGGCTGTACCAGGGGAAAGGATTGTGCCCAGACTGGGAAGGCGTCCAGTCTGTGATAGAAACATCTCAGAGGGTGAGATTTTATCTGTATTCAGTTTTATTACTGTACTAGGCTTAGATTTGTGTGTTTTATTTTATTTTACTTGGTAATTCACTTTGTTGTCTGTTACTACTTGGAACCACTTAAATCCTACTTTTTCTATTTAATAAAATCACTTTTTACTTATTAATTAACCCAGAGTATGTATTAATTCATGGGGGAGGGAGGGTGGCAAACAGCTGTGCATATCTCTTTATCAGTGTTATAGAGGGCGGACAATTTATGAGTTTACACTGTATAAGCTTTATTCAGGGTAAACAGATTTATTTGGGGTTTGGACCCCATTGGGAGTTGGGCATCTGAGTGTTAAAGACAGGAACACTTCTTAAGTTGCTTTCAATTAAGTCTGCAGCTTTGGGACATGTGGTTCAGACCCCGGGTCTGTGTTGGAGCAGACTGGCGTGTCTGGCTCAATGGGACAGGGTGCTGGAGTCCCAAGTTGGCAGGGAAAGCAGGAGCAGAAGTAGTCTTGGCACATGGGTTGGCAGCCCCAAGGAGGTTTCTGTGATCCAACCTGTCACAGAATCCTACTGGGAAATGCTAATTTATTCCTGTTGATTCAGTGTGAGAGTTGTAGCTGAACTCCACTCTGCATGTAAAAGGAGTGGAAATGTCCCTCTAGGCAGAAGGAGGTAGTTACTCTTAAGGGAAGGCTAACTGCTAAGTCAGCAAAGGTAAGTTGATTTGGAATTTGCTTCATGTACAAATAGGTTATTAATTAAGTCAAATTCCAGGAAAAGAGTGAGTTCTGACTACACAATGGGTGCTCTTGTTCAATTAGGATGGAAACACCATGTGTTCACACAAATATTGTTTCTATTTGTCTTCAAATAAGAAATGTACCCTGCTATCCGAGACTGAAATACATCTTTCCTGGAAAAAATTAAATACTATATGATTTTACTATTGAACTGGAGCAAGTGTACTAGTTTAGACAACTGTAAATATTAATAACCTGATCCCTGAATTCCTTGCATACCTGAACTCTCACTGACTTTATCTTCAAGTCAAAGCAGATCAATGTGTGCCCAGAACACAGCACTGGGCCCAAACAAGAGCTTGTCTAAACATGAAAGTTTTTCCATAATAAAGACAGGGTACAAATTTAAAGTGGAATAGCTTTTCTGGAATAATTTCATGTGTGGACATTAATTCTGGAATCAAAGTGCCTTTTTTCCAGTTTAGTTTAATTCACTTCCAACAACTATTCCAGAATAACTCATGTAGACAAGCCCTAATGTACCAGTCTCAAATGAATTGCATTCCAGATTTCTGCAGGAAGTAGAATAAAGAATTAGCTATTGGCAAAGATTTGATGGGTCACTAAGAGTATGTCTACACTGCAGGTGGGAGCAAGTCTTCCAGCCCAGGTAGATAGACTCATACTAGTTCTACTTGAGCTAGCATGCTACAAATAGCAGTGTGGACGTTGCAGCTTGGGCTTTCAAGCCCACCTGATGCACTGGATCTGAATTCAGGTGGCTAGCCTGAGCTGCCACCCAAGCTGCTACATCTACGCGCCTATATTTAAAGTGGTGGCTTGAATAAAGCTAGCCCAAGTCAGTCTACCCATGCTGGGAGACTTGCCTCCAGCTGCAGTACAGGCATAAACTAAGGGAATAGGCAGTTGTTATCCCTTTTCAGCTTGCGTGGCTAATCAAAGTTTGGGGCCCAGGGGATGTTCCAGTTGGGAGTAGACATTGATGATGGAGGCTGATATTTTTTTTGATGCAATCTTGTTTATTTACAAGGAACGTATGAAGTCCTGCTTCTCCGAATGCAGAAGGCGCCAAAGGCAAAGGGAATAGGGCCTAGAAACGCAAAAGTATTTAGGCTCCTTTCAAGAGAAGTTAGGAGCCTAAATATCTTTGTGGATCTGGACTTAGTTTCTTAGCTTAAAGGCCCAACCTTCTTTGCAGCCAGCACCCCTGACCTAGAATCTCTCTAAATTTCTCTCAGGGTCACGACCTGTTTACAGACTTTTGCTTTTGCTTTGTCTCTCTCTGGTCTCTGCCATCTCCTCCCCCCTCCACTTTCCCAAACAATACTCAGCAAAAACCTCTCCTCCACACATTGTCCAATACTCCAGGGCAGGTTCACATAAAATAATCCTTTTGGACTGTGATTAATTTATCCTTACTGTTCACACCCATCAATCTCAAAGAGGTTTTAACTAGGGCTTTCAATTAATGTTTCGACCGTCCGGAGGAGTCCATGCAGAATCCTTTTTTTTGTAGTGCTGGTAGGGAGGATTCTGTGGGTTAGTATGCTGTTCAGAGGTATGTTGGAAATATTCTTTGAGTCGGAGACGTCGAAAGTAGGATTCTAGGTCACCGCAGAACTGTATCATATTCATGGGTCTGGAGGGACAAAAGGAGAGGCCCCGAGATAGGACAGACTCTTCTGCTGGGCTAAGAGTATAGCTGGAAAGATTAACAATATTGCTGGGTGGGTTAAGGGAACTACTGTTGTGGCTGCTTGTGGCATGTAGCAGTTTAGATAGTTTAGTGTCCTTTTTCCTTTGTAGAGAGGCAAAGTTTGTCTTGTAAATGGCTTGTCTAGTTTTTGTAAAGTCTATCCATGAGGAAGTTTGTGTGGAAGGTTGGTTTCTTATGAGAGTATCCAGTTCTGAGAGCTCATTCTTAATCTTTCCCTGTTTGCTGTATAGGATGCTGATCAGGTGGTTTCGCAGTTTCTTTGAGAGTGTGTGACACAGTCTCTCAGCATAGTCTGTGTGATATGTAGATTGTAATGGATTTTTTACCTTTAATCCTTTTGGTATGATGTCCATCTGCTTGCATTTGGAAAGGAAGATGATGTCTGTCTGTATCTGTACGAGTTTTTTCATGAGGTTGATGGATTTCCATTCCATACGGCTAAATGCAGTGCCTTGCATAATGACAAGTTTCAGAGTAACAGCCGTGTTAGTCTGTATCCGCAAAAAGAAGAACAGGAGTACTTGTGGCACCTTAGAGACTAACAAATTTATTAGAGCATAAGCTTTCGTGGACTACAGCCCACTTCTTCGGATGCATATAGAATGGAACATATAATGAGGAGATATATATATACACATACAGAGAGCATAAACAGGTGGGAGTTGTCTTACCAACTCTGAGAGGCCAATTAATTAAGAGGAAAAAAAAAAAAACTTTTGAAGTGATAATCAAGCTAGCCGAGTACAGACAGTGTGATAAGAAGTGTGAGAGTGCTTACAAGGGGAGATAGAGTCAACGTTTGCAATGGCTCAGCCATTCCCCGTCCTTATTCAAACCGGAGTTGATTGTGTCTAGTTTGCATATCAATTCTAGCTCTGCAGTCTCTCTTTGGAGTCTGTTTTTGAAGTTTTTCTGTTGTAATATAGCCACCCGCAGGTCTGTCACTGAATGACCAGACAGGTTAGTGTTCTCCCACTGGTTTTTGAGTATGTGCTGAACACAACGCCATCTACAGCCTCAGAAACAACCCTGACATCATAATCAAAAAGGCTGACAAAGGAGGTGCTGTCGTCATCATGAATAAATTGGAATATGACCAGGAGGCTGCTAGACAGCTCTCTAACACCACATTCTACAGGCCATTATCCTCTGATCCCACTGAGGATTACCTAAAGAAACTACACCATCTGCTAAAAAAACTCCCTGACAAAGCACAGGAACAAATCCGTACAGACACATGCCTAGAACCCCGACCAGGGGTATTCTATTTGCTACCCAAGATCCATAAACCTGGATATCCTGGACGCCCCATCATCTCAGGCATTGGCACCCTAACATCAGGCTTGTCTGGTTATGTAGACTCTGTCCTAAGACCCTACGCTACCAGCACTCCCAGCTATCTTCGAGACACCACTGACTTCCTGAGGAAACTACAATCCATCGGTGATCTTCCAGAAAACACCATCCTGGCCACTATGGACGTAGAAGCCCTCTACACCAATATTCCACACAAAGATGGACTACAAGCTATCAGGAACAGTATCCCTGATAATGTCACAGCTAACCTGGTGGCTGAACTTTGTGATTTTGTCCTCACCCACAACTATTTCACATTTGGGGACAATATATACCTTCAAGTCGCGGCACTGCTATGGGTACCCGCATGGCCCCACAATATGCCAACATTTTTATGGCTGACTTAGAACAACGCTTCCTTAGCTCTCGTCCCCTAACGCCCCTACTCTACTTGCGCTACATTGATGACATCTTCATCATCTGGACCCATGGAAAAGAAGCCCTTGAGGAATTTCACCATGATTTCAATAATTTCCATCCCACCATCAACCTCAGCCTAGATCAATCCACACAAGCGGTCCATTTCCTGGACACTACTGTGCTAATAAGCGATGGTCACATCAATACCACCCTATACCGGAAACCTACTGACCGCTACACTTACCTACATGCCTCCAGCTTCCATCCAGGACACACCACACGATCCATTGTCTACAGCCAAGCTCTAAGATATAACCGCATTTGCTCCAATCCCTCGGATAGAGACAAGCACCTACAAGATCTCTATCAAGCATTCTTAAAACTACAATACCCACCTGCTGAAGTGAAAAAACAGATTGACAGAGCCAGACGAGTACCCAGAAGTCACCTCCTAAAAGACAGGCCCAACAAAGAAAATAACAGAACACCACTAGCTGTCACCTTCAGCCCCCAACTAAAACCTCTCCAGCGCATCATCAGAGATCTACAACCTATCCTGAAAGATGATCCTTTACTCTCACAGATCTTGGGAGACAGACCTGTCCTCGCTTACAGACAACCCCCCAACCTAAAGCAAATACTCACCAGCAACCACACATCACTGAACAAAACCACTAACCCAGGAACCTATCCTTGTAACAAACCCCGATGCCAACTCTGTCCACATATCTATTCAAGTGACATCATCATAGGACCTAATCACATCAGCCATACCATCAGGGGCTCGTTCACCTGCACATCTACCAATGTGATATATGCCATCATGTGCCAGCAATGCCCCTCTGCCATGTACATTGGCCAAACCGGACAGTCTCTACGCAAAAGAATTAATGGACACAAATCTGACATCAGGAATCAAAATACTCAAAAACCAGTGGGAGAACACTTTAACCTGTCTGGTCATTCAGTGACAGACCTGCGGGTGGCTATATTACAACAGAAAAACTTCAAAAACAGACTCCAAAGAGAGACTGCAGAGCTAGAATTGATATGCAAACTAGACACAATCAACTCCGGTTTAAATAAGGACTGGGAATGGCTGAGCCATTACAAACGTTGACTCTATCTCCCCTTGTAAGCACTCTCACACTTCTTATCACACTGTCTGTACTCGGCTAGCTTGATTATCACTTCAAAAGTTTTTTTTTTTTTCCTCTTAATTAATTGGCCTCTCAGAGTTGGTAAGACAACTCCCACCTGTTTATGCTCTCTGTATGTGTGTATATATATCTCCTCATTATATGTTCCATTCTATATGCATCCGAAGAAGTGGGCTGTAGTCCACGAAAGCTTATGCTCTAATAAATTTGTTAGTCTCTAAGGTGCCACAAGTACTCCTGTTCTTCTTTTTATGAAAATCATATATATTCAGAGCAATAAGGAGAAAGCCATACCAGAGCCTACTGTATGGTAAATATATCTTCTATTTATTTCTCTGACTTGACAGCCCTGGAGGCTGGATAAAAGGAAACTCCAAGGAACAGTTCTGTTATGGGCAGCAGCAATGCAAGCCTCCCCCTACACTTCGAAGGACAAACTCTAGTGCTGGGATGATTGCTCCATTTCTGTAAACACTCTTTATGGGTGTACTTCACACACATAGACTTTAAGGTCAGAAGGGACCATTCAGATCTTCTAGTCTGACCTCCTGCACAACACAGGCCACAGAATCTCACCCACCCACTCCTGTAACAAACCCCTGACCTATGTCTAAGCTATTGAAGTCCTCAACTTATGGTTTAAAGACTTAAAGGTGCAGAGAATCTTCCAGCAAGTGACCCGTGACCCATTCTGCAGAGGAAGGCGAAAAAACTCTGGGAAAATTCCTTCCCGACCCCAAATATGACAATCAGCTAAACCCGGAGCATGTGGGCAAGACTCACCAGCCAGACACCCAGGAGAGAATTCTCTGTAGTAACTCAGATCACACCCTCTCTAGTGTCCCATCACAAGCCATTGGGCATATTTACCGCTAATAGTCAAAGATCAATTAATTGCCAAAATTAGACTATCCCATCATATCATCCCTTCCATAAACTTATCAAGCTTAGTCTTGAAGCCAGATATGTCTTTTGCCTCCACTGCTCCCCTTGGAAGGCTATTCCAGAACTTCACTCCTCTGATGGTTAGAAACCTTTGTCTAATTTCAAGTCTAAACTTCCTGATGGCCAGTTTATATCCATTTGTTCTTGTGTCCACATTAGTACTGAGCTTAAATAATTCCTCTCCCTCCCTGGTATTTATCCCTCTGATATATTTATAGAGAGCAATCATATCTCCCCTCAACCTTCTTTTGGTTAGCTAAACAAGCCAAGCTCTTCAAGTCTCCTTTCATAAGACAGGTTTTCCATTTTTCGGATCATCCTAGTAGCCCTTCTCTGTACTTGTTCCAGTTTGAATTCATCCTTCTTAAACACGGGAGACCAGAACTGCACACACAATATTCCAGATGAGGTCTCACCAGTGCCTTGTACTAACACCTCCTTATCTCTACTGGAAATACCTCGCCTGATGCATCCCAAGACTGCATTAGCTTTTTTTCACAGCCATATCACATTGGCAGCTCATAGTCATCCTGTGATCAACCAATACTCCGAGGTCCTTCTCCTCCTCTGTTACTTCCAAGTGATGTGTCCCCGGTTTATAACAAAAATTCTTGTTATTAATCCCTAAATGCATGACCTTGCACTTTTCACTATTAAATTTCATCCTATTACTATTACTCCAGTTTACAAGGTCATACAGATCTTCATGTATGATATCCCGGTCCTTCTCTGTATTAGCAATACCTCCCAGCTTCGTGTCATCCCCAAACTTTATTAGCACATTCCCACTTTTTGTACCAAGGTCAGTAATAAAAAGATTAAACAAGATTGATCCCAAAACTGATCCCTGAGGAACTCCACTAGTAACCTCCTTCCAGCCTGACAGTTCACCTTTCAGTATGACCCGTTGTTGTCTCCCCTTTAACCAGTTCCTTATCCACCTTTCAATTTTCATATTGATCAGCATCTTTTCCAATTTAGCTAATAATTCCCCATGTGGAACCATATCAAATGCCTTACTGAAATCGAGGTAAATTAGATCCACTGCGTTTCCTTTGTCTAAAAAATGTGTTCCTTCTCAAAGAAGAAGCTCAGGTTGGTTTGGCACGATCTACCTTTTGTAAAACCATGTTGTATTTTGTCCCAATTACCATTGACCTCAATGTCCTTAACTACTTTCTCCTTCAAAATTTTTTCCAAGACCTTGCATACTACAGATGTCAAACTAACAGTAGTTACCCGGATCACTTTTTTTTCCTTTCTTAAAAATAGAAACTATGTTAGCAATTCTCCAGTCATACAGTACAACCCCTGAGTTTACAGATTCATTAAAAATTTTTGCTAATGGGCTTACAATTTCATGTGCCGGTTCCTTTAATGTTCTTGGATGAAGATTATCTGGGCCCCCCAATTTAGTCCCATTAAGCTGTTCAAGTTTGGCTGCTACCTCGGACGTGGTAATATCTACCTCCATATCCTCATTCCTATTTGTCATCCTGCCATTATCCCTAAGCTCCTCATTAGCCTCACTAAAGACTGAGGCAAAGTATTTGTTTAGATATTGGGCCATGCCTAAATTATCCTTAATCTTCACTCCCTCCTCAGTGTTTAGTGGTCCCACTTCTTCTTTCTTTGTTTTCTTCTTATTTATATGGCTATAGAACCTTTTACTATTGGTTTTAATTCCCTTTGCAAGGTCCAACTCTACATGGCTTTTGGACTTTCTCACTTTATCCCTACATGTTCTGACCTCAATAAGGTAGCTTTCCTTGCTGATCCCTCCCATCTTCCATTCCTTGTAGGCTTTCTGCTTTTTCTTAATCACCTCTCTGAGATGCTTGCTCATCCAGCTTGGTCTACAACTCCTGCCTATGAGTTTTTTCCCCTTTCTTGGGATGCAGGCTTCTGATAGTTTCTGCAACCTTGACTTGAAGTAAATCCAAGCCTCCTCTGCCTTTAGATCCACAAGTTCTTCAGTCTAATCTACTTCCCTAACTAATTTCCTTAATTTTTTAAAGCTAGCCCTTTTGAAATCAAAAACCCTAGTCACAGATCTAGTTTTGTTTATCCTTCCATTTAGTTTGAACTGAATTAGTTCATGATCACTTGAACCAAGGTTGCCCCCTACAACCATTTCTTCTATGAGATCCTCACTACTCACCAAAACCAAATCTAAAATGGCATCCCCTCTTGTTGGTTCAGCAACTACCTGGTGAAGGAATCCATCAGCTATCGCATCCAGGAAAATCCGAGCCCTATTATTACTACTAGCACTTGTCCTCCAGTCTATATCTGGGAAGTTAAAGTCTCCCATGATCACACAATTCCCATTAGTATTTACTTCATTAAAACCATTAAAGAGGTCTCTATCCATATCCAAATCAGATCTCGGCAGTCTATAGCACACCCCAAGCACTAATCCAGGGGAGGCTCTAGTAGCTTTCTTCCCCAATGTGATTTTTGCCCAGACAAACTCTGACTTATCCATTGCATCACTTCTTATTTCTTTACAGTCTACCTCATCATTGATATACAATGCTACTCCACCACCTTTGCCTTTATTTCTCTTTCCTAAACAGCACGTACCCTTCAATACCTGTACTCCAATCATGACTACTATTCCACCATGTTTCTGTTATCCCTATAATATCTGGTTTCACTTCCTGCACCAATAGCTCTAGTTCCTCCATTTTGTTACCTAGGCTCCTTGCATTGGTGTACAAACATCTTAATTTTTGCTGTTTGGCTTCTCTCACATTCTTTACCCGATTAGGCACAGAAATTCTATCACCAATATCACCTATTAGACTGGTATCTACACTACCCTTCCTCCTTATGTCCATTCTCCTACCCACGGTTGTATCCTTTCTTACTTCGTTTTCTTCCCTCTCAATGTTAAAATCCGGAGTGGAGATTACCTGGACATCTCCCAACCATCTCCCCCAAATTCCTAGTTTAAAGCTCTCTTAATCAGTTGTGCCAGCCTCCATCCTAGAAGTCTATTACCCTCCCTAATCATGTGAAGTCCATCCCGAGAGAACAGTCCTCTGTCCATGAATGCTTCCCAGTGGCCCTACATCCCAAAGCCCTTCTTATAACATCACTGCCTGAGCCATCTGTTGATCATCATAATCTTGTCACACCTTTGTTGCCCTTCTCTAGGAACAGGCAGAATCCCACTGAAGATCACCTGAGCCTCGATTTCCTTAAGCGTCTTCCCCAGTCTGGCATAGTCTCCCTTGATATATGTAACCATATAAAGCAAAAGTAAGCTGAATTTGTGCAGAGGAACTACACAGAGCTATATTGCTCATATTGCTAAGCTGTATGAGCATTCACACAGCAGCCCTGGACTGTGCATTGTACCTACATTAAGACTCAGATCCACAAAAGGTCTTAGGGGACCTAGCTCCCTACTTTAGGCACCTTAGTCCAAAATGTAGGCACTACCAAGATCCTCCAAACCCCTGCTTAGTTGCCACCTAATCCTATATGTGGCTAAAATCCCTCAGCACCTACATTTTTGCTGTAAAGTCCCCTAGACACCTAATTTTCTGCCACTGGGCATATCCACAACACTAAACCCCGTAGTGCAGATTTGCGCTAAATTGACCTAAGTTACACAACTTTAGGTCGACTTATTGCCGTGCTGGGTCAACGGGAGAAACTCTCCTGTCAATTTACCTTATGTTTCTCGTTCCAGTGGAGTACCAGAGTTGATGGGAGAGCAATCTGCAGTCGATTTAGCGGGTTTTAACTAGACCCGCTGGATCGATTGCCGCAGCGTCGATCCATGCCCAAAGTGTCCAGATGCCTATCTCTCAATTAAGTCCCAGTGGGATCCTCAAACTAGGGAAATAGGCATTCTCCTGCCTATCTGAACTGAGGGGCCAGGTCCAATAGGCTGGAGGAGGAATGGGGTGGAAGGTGGTTAAAGTGGGGAATTAGGCACCTACATCCTTTTATGGATCTGTGGTTTTAGTGTCTGTTCGTGACTCCAGAGGGCTTTGGATCAGGTTGTTACAGAGAATTTATCACTGCAGTATTTGAATGCCTAAAATAAATGTTAGAAGTGGGCTATGTTTGAATCTGTGTAAACTAGAGAAGTGTTAAACAATTTGAATGATAGCCTTAAACTTGAGGTTCCAAGTTATCTCTAGGTTTGTCTTAAATCCAAACTTTTTAACAGGCCTTCATGGCCACAGGGGAACCCATATTTGGCAGAAAAAATCTGCTGGAGTGCTGATTGAGTGGAGACATATCAACATATTAGAACTGTTGCCCCAGAGCAAATGCAAGTTTGCAAATCAGTTTTAGTTATAATTCTTTTTCTTGCTAAACTCACAATTTTCCAATTTTATTTTCCTTTGTGTCTGAAATGTTCTGTGCTTGATCTCAGCCAAAAGCGGGAGGGTGTGTTAAAGCTTGAAGAAAATCTATTACCTGTTGAATTACAGATGGCTGAGAAAAAAGTTTTGAAACTGGTAAAACTATATCATCTTACTATTGCTAGACAATTGTTGAACTTTGAAACATGGCACTCCTCATAGTAAAGCATGTCCACAATTAAGTTTGTAAAACAATAGCAGGATAATAGAAAAGTAATGTGATCAGAAATCTCTTCCAAGCATGATCAATAAACATAGCATAAAACTGTTAGAACTGAAACTTCAAAAAGGGGTAGAGCTTTGTTTAGACATTCACTTTTAGAAAGTGAATGAAGTTCATATTCTGCCCAGTTTGGTAGACCAAGCGCTGCTTCCCTTTGGATGACACAGGCACAACTAGTGTAAGGGTAGTTGTAAACATCTCACTGAAACACACAAAGCATAGTCCTCCCAAATTCCACTGCATTATCTTCATAAGCAGGTAGAAATTGTGGATGTGAAAATTGTGGATTGTGTGATTATTGGGGAGTGGGTAGAGGGGAGTCAACTTTTGGTTTGTGTAATGTTCTGAGATGTCAAGCTTTCACTTAAGAAAAGATTTCCACTTCATTTAAGAAAACTTTCCACTTGGGTTGATATTGACATCAATGAATTGCATGAGTGTATATTTGGCTCTTACTTCCAAGGTAGTGCAAATTGATAGTTACAATTTCAAAAGATCCATTTCTTTGAATGCTCACATTTTTCTATTTCAAATTAAAATATTAAATACTTCAGATTATTCTTTATTTAAAAGGAATAGCGTCAAGCCACTGCAGGGATGCTGTACAATTACTGACTCGCAGCTGTATAGTAGTTTTTTAGTAACAGTACAATATATAAATCCCTTTGAACTTTGATTCACTACAGCTCTAAGAATACTGTCCAACAAAAATGGCCACCTAAATAACTCATTTTATCCAACTGAGAGAAAAGGAAAAATTTCAAATGTGACCCAGTTATGTCACAAAAATATTTACGTTTTCATTCTTTTCTGAAAAATAACTATGTAAAAATGGAGATTTCTTAGGCATATAGTCCACTCCCAGTGGGCATCCAGAATCGTATTTGCTTACTTAGTCACAGCCTTTTCTCTTTTTTTTTTTTTGGGTATTCCTGTTAGCCCTGCAAAGCTAACATAGCTGAGAGAGAGATTTTACTGCATTTCCTACGGAATTGTTCACTAAATTACGATCAGCAAACCCACTGAAGTCACAAAGGTGCTCACAGGTGTACGTGAAGCTATAATCTGAAGATTGGGGGTTGAACAAGTGGAACTGAGAGCCTAAACTGGGACTCCACAACCTTTATTGCTGGTGGTGATATATGGGAAGGAAGGAACACAGCTTCTCTTTCATTAGCAACCAAATTGTGGTTACAGGGCTGGCAGCCAGAAAGCAAAAACAAAAACATGTTTTTATGTTTAAACTGAGCACTCTTGATATGGAAATCACAGAGAACCTCAAGTGGCTTTTTCAGCTCAAAACTGCACTTGCACACTGGACATTGCTCACCTTTATGCCCTCACTGGGGTTTGCCTTTTATTTTGAACTTAACCAAGAAGAGACCTAGAAGTTTGCCTAAGTTTACTCCCACAGTTAGCTGTTCCTGTGTTTTTTGCTGATAAGTCCCTTTCTGGTACCACTTGTCTGACTGTATCTCTGTACAGGAACCTAGAATACAGCAAGACAATCTGCAGTATTGCCAAACCCAAAGCATTCAAAAATCAGCATTAACATCATGAAATCTTCAAAATCAATAATACGTTTGTAGAGTTTTTCCTTTAGTGTTTGGAGATGGTTTGAGCCTTTAGCAGGAAGCACATCCCCAGTGTGTGAGCATCTCAGGTTCAAAATTCAACCTTAAATATGCATGAAAAAGTTTTGGACCTTTTTACTTGTTCCTTGGAAGGGGATTCCTCTTATTTTTTTCTTACGTCTGGGATGGGGAGTTGCCGTTTTGTCCTTGCCCATTCCCTCTTTTTACACCCCCATTTGGTCTCCTCCTCACATTCCCCTTAGTCACCTCTGATCCCACACATTTCCTCTATCTCTCTTTTGTGCCCTACATTATTCTGCCTTTCTCCTTGGGCTCTCTGCTGCACCTCTTCAGCCTCTCATTTGCTCCATACCTTGTATACTACCTAACCTACTAAACTCACCTTCCCAGAGGGAACCTGGCTTCAGTCTCATTGAACATAAGGGGAACTGGAGGGTACCTTGGGAAAACTGTCTTCAGTGCTGGGGGGAGGGTATATCACAAGGGGTCACAGACCCACCCAAAAAAAAAAAAAAAAAAAACTGGGTTGCTTAGCTGCTGCTGCTCCACATCCCAGTTTCCACTCCAGCACAGGCACTGGCCTGGTCACCTCAACATCATATACATAGAGGAGGAACTGCATCACTACCCAACCCCACCCATCTCTCTTTGCTACCTCCCTGCCCACAGCCAGAGGGAGGGCTGCAAGCTTAGTCAGAATCTGATTGGCTGGTTATTTGGGAGCAGGCTAGACTGGGCTCAAATTGTAGGGCTTTCAGTCCTGGGGAAGGGTTAGTGGGTTGACAAGGATGTGTCCCTAAGGCCAGGGAGACACTCCCACCTCTGTCAGACAAGCGCAGGGGCAAGGAGGATCAGTGCTTAATGCAGGGGTTCTCATGACAAAATTGTTGGTGGCCTCAGAGTGTGGCCACCATGAACTCTTGCCGGTGGATGCTCTGACAATTTTTCCTAAAATACTTAATTAACTTTAGGAAAAACAAATATATATGCACATATACATGTCCAAATCACTGTAATATATTTATGTAGGGGTTGTTGTTGTTTTTTGCAGACTCAATAATAAAAGTAATGTACAGTTGTATTTTGGTGCCCCTGGCCCTCGCTGCCTCCCTCTGCCCCCCACCCATTCCCTATAGTCTCTGTTGCCTCCTGCTGCCTTCCCTGGCCCCCCATGGATCTCCTGACCCCTCCACTGCCTTCCCCAGCCCCCTGCTGCCTCCCCCAACCTCCCACTGCCCCTCTGGGCTCCACATCACCTCCCGAGCCCTACTGCTTCCCCCCACCCCATTGCCCGAAGCTCCCTTCTGCAGCCTCGCACCTCAGGTTCACCCTGCTCCTTGCCTCTTGACCATGGTGCCTGGTAAGGCCGGCCCTGCTGAAGCCCTGCCTCCCTGGGATGAAGCCAACAGCTGGAGCCCCATGGTTGGAGCAGGGGGGAGGGCCTGAAGCCCAGAGCCCCGCCACCCTGAGGGTTGAAGCCCATAGCCCTGAGCCCCATAGCTGAAGCTGGGGGCGTGGGGTGCTGAAGTCCACTGCCGGAGCCCTACGACTGAAGTGGAGGGGGGAGAGGGTGAACCTATAGTTGAACTTGGGGGGGGGGATTAAGGGGGCAGGTGAAGCCCACTGTCAGAGCCTCTAGCTGAACCAGGAGAGGGGAGCTGAAGCCCACTCCCAGAGCCCTGCAGCTGAAGCGGGGGGTGGGGGAGGAGTTGAAGCCAGCCCCCAGAGCCTCCGGCTCAATCAGGGGATGGGGCTGACACCCACCCCTGGAGTCCTGCGGCTGAAGATTGGGGTCAGGAGCTGAAGCCCTCCCCCAGATCCCTTGGTGCTGTAGGGAGGGGCCGCTTCCTTGCCCCTTTCCCTATCTCTTCCCAGGAGGCTGTCCTGGCTGCAGGAAAACTCCTGGTGGCCATATGCAGGTACAGTGGCTGCATTTAAGAAATGCTGACTTAAAGCATGTGGGGTTGAAGACCTGGGGAAAAAATTCTAAGATTGGTGTCAGGGCACAATTGATGTGGGGAATAGGATTGTTTTGGGGATATAATTAATTGCTGGCCAGCAGGCAAGCAGATGTAGAGGTAATGAACTTCTTTCAAAAAAAAAGGCTGTAGTCCACGAAAGCTTATGCTCTAAAAAATTTGTTAGTCTCTAAGGTGCCACAAGTACTCCTGTTCTTCTTGCAGATACAGACTAACACGGCTGCTACTCTGGAACTTCTTTCAGGCTACCTGAAGCAGCAGCTGCCTACCGCCTGTGGAGAGACATTGGCCATCTTGCCAGGCTTCCGACACAGTGAAACAGTGGGAGATGGTGGCAACTTGGGATTCAGGAAATTTTGCAAGAAGGCAAGAATAGGGGAATTGCAATATGGCTAACCTCAAGCATTCAGAAAGCATTAGTTAGACTGTAAAACCATGATTCCATCTTAAGTAAATCACTGTTAAAAAATGAATGTTGTCTGTTTTTTATTTGTCGGGGGTGGTTTTTTTGGCCTTATAGTTTCTGAATCTTTAGGGGACAGATCAGGTTTTCAAGCTTTTCTCTGCAAATAAATGGGCTAGAAACTTTAAAACATTTAAAAAAAAATTAGGCTGAGATTGTCACATTCACATGACTCCAGGAGCTTCGGATCATCAGATATCACAAGATTCATTATAAAATTCTGAGATTTGGCAACAAGACCCGGCTATGAGTCCTTTAAGGCTAAATGCTTTTGTCACAATAAAACCCATGGGGTGGAGGAGGGGGTGTTAAAAGTGGACAGAAAACTCAGCAAGTGAAAATCTGCAGAGTTAGGGCCAGATTCTCTCTTCTGAAAGAACAGGAGTACTTGTGGCACCTTAGAGACTAACAAATTTATTAGAGCATAAGCCCAACAAAGAAAATAACAGAACACCACTAGCTGTCACGTTCAGCCCCCAACTAAAACCTCTCCAGCGCATCATCAGAGATCTACAACCTATCCTGAAAGATGATCCTTTACTCTCACAGATCTTGGGAGACAGACCTGTCCTTGCTTACAGACAACCCCGCAACCTAAAGCAAATACTCACCAGCAACCACACATCACTGAACAAAAACACTGACCCAGGAACCTATCCTTGTAACAAAGCCTGATGCCAACTCTGTCCACATATCTATTCAAGTGACATCATCATAGGACCTAATCACATCAGCCATACCATCAGGGGCTCGTTCACCTACACATCTACCAATGTGATATATGCCATCATGTGCCAGCAATGCCCCTCTGCCATGTACATTGGCCAAACCGGACAGTCTCTACGCCAAAAGAATTAATGGACACAAATCTGACATTAGGAATCATAATACTCAAAAACCAGTGAGAGAACACTTTAACCTGTCTGGCCATTCAATGACAGACCTGCGGGTGGCTATCTTACAACAGAAAAACTTCAAAAACAGACTCCAACGAGAGACTGCTGAGCTGGAATTGATATGTAAACTAGATACAATCAACTCAGGATTGAATAAGGACGGGGAATGGCTGAGCCATTACAAACATTGAATCTATCTCCCCTTGTAAGTATTCTCATACTTCTTATCAAACTGTCTGTACTGGGCTATCTTGATTATCACTTCAAAAGTTTTTTTCTCTTACTTAATTGGCCTCTCAGAGTTGGTAAGACAACTCCCACCTGTTTATGCTCTCTGTATGTGTGTATATATATCTCCTCAATATATGTTCCACTCTATATGCATCCGAAGAAGTGGGCTATAGCCCACGAAAGCTTATGCTCTAATAAATTTGTTAGTCTCTAAGGTGCCACAAGTACTCCTGTTCTTTTTGCGGATACAGACTAACACGGCTGCTACTCTGAACCTGTCTTCTGAGAGAATAAGACATCTGTACCAATTTTAATTCCTGGTCTTCCCTAACCTTAGCACCACATACCCCTCATGAGCTTTGTTACCACTGGCCCTTTTACTACTGTTGAGCTTCATCCTAATCCTAGCAGGGTCAAGGTAAGAAGCAAAAGTTAATGCTGTAGAAGTACTTCTGCCAGATGAATTTCTATGGGTATGTCTACACTACGAGAGTAGTTCGATTTTACTTAAATCGAATATGTGGAATCGATATTACAAAGTCGAACGTGTGTATCCACACTAAGGACAGTAATTCGACTGTGTGAGTCCACACTAACGGGGCAAGCGTCAACATTGGAAGCGGTGCACTGTGGGCAGCTATCCCACAGTTCCCGCAGTCCCCGCTGCCCATTGGAATTCTGGGTCGAGCCCCCAATGCCTGCTGGGGAAAAATTGTGTCAAGGGTGGTTTTGGGTAACTGTCGTCATCCAACCGTCACTTCCGCCCTCCCTCCCTGAAAGCGCCGGCGGGCAATCAGTTCGTGCATTTTTCTGGTGAGTGACAGCGCGGACGCCACAGCACTGCGAGCATGGAGCCCGCTGCGACCATTGCTGCAGTTATGGCCGTTGTCAACACCTCACACCTTATCATCCACCTTTTCCAGAGGCAGATGCTGAGAAATCGGGCGAGGAGGCTACAGCAGCGCGGTGAGGACATGAAGTCTGAGAGTGGCACAGATCTCTCACAAAGCACGGGACCCCGCTCCGTGGACATCATGGTGGCAATGGGTCATGTTGATGCTGTGGAACGGCGATTCTGGGCACGGGAAACAAGCACGGACTGGTGGGACCGCATAGTGCTGCAGGTCTGGGATGAATCACAGTGGCTGCGAAACTTTCACATGCGGAAGGGAACTTTCCTGGAACTTTGTGAGTTGCTGTCCCCTGCCCTGAAGCGCAAGGACACCCGGCTGCGAGCAACCCTGACTGTCCAGAAGCGAGTGGCCATAGCCCTCTGGAAACTTGCAACGCCAGACAGCTACCAGTCAGTCGTGAACCACTTTGGCATGGGCAAATCTTCCGTGGGGGTTGTTGTGATGAAGTAGCCAACGCAATCGTTGAGGTACTGCTGTCAAAGGTAGTGACCCTGGGAAACGTGGAGGTCATCATAGATGGCTTCGCCGCGATGGGATTCCCAAACTGTGGTGGGGCTATGGATGGAACTCACATCCCTATCCTGGGACCGGACCACCAGGCCAGCCAGTACATTAACCAAAAGGGCTACTTTTCAATGGTGCTGCAAGCACTGGTGGACCATAGGGGACGTTTTACAAACATCAGCGTCGGATGGCCGGGCAAGGTTCATGACGCTCGTGTTTTCAGGAACTCTGGTCTGTTTAGACGGCTGCAGGAAGGTATTTGCTTCCCGGACCACAAAATAACTGTTGGGGATGTGGAGATGCCTATAGTGATCCTCGGGGACCCAGCCTACCCGCTAATGCCCTGGCTCATGAAGCCCTATACAGGCGCCCTGGATAGTGAAAAAGAACTCTTCAACTACCGTCTGAGCAAGTGCAGAATGGTGGTGGAGTGTGCTTTTGGACGTCTCAAGGGGAGATGGAGAAGCTTACTGACTCACTCTGATCTCAGCGAAACCAATATCCCCATTGTTATTGCAGCTTGCTGTGTGCTCCACAATCTCTGTGAGAGCAAGGGGGAGACCTTTATGGCGGGGTGGGAGATTGAGGCAAATCGCCTGGCTGCTGATTACGCCCAGCCAGACAGCCGTGCGATTAGAAGAGCCCAGCGGGACACGCTGTGCATCCGGGAGGCTTTGAAAGCTAGGTTCCTGAGTGAGCAGGGTAACCTGTGACTATTAAGTTTGTTTACAGAGAAGCTAAACCGTAATTAACAGAAACGTATTTTTTATTAGCAACTACACAGTTAGGGGATGAAACTGGGATGGGGGCTTGGGTGAGGCGGGAAGGAGAGGACTTATCAAATTTTGGGGAATGACAGCCTTCTGCTACTTGAGCAGTCTGCAGGGGTGGAGTGACAGTTTTCATGGACTCTGCCGCCCCTCCTTCTTGGGACTTTGGGTGAGGGGGGGTATGGGACTTTGTGGCGGGGAAGGGTGGTTACAGATAGACTGCAGTGGGGCTCTGTCCTCCTGCCTCCGGTCCTGCAGAACATCCACAAGGCACCGAAGCGTGTCCGTTTGCTCCCTCATTAGTCCAAGCAGCGTTTGAGTCGCCTGCTGGTCTTCCTGCCACCACCTCTCCTCCCGTTCGCTGTGTGCTCGCTGGTATTGCGACATGTTCTCCCTCCACTGGGTCTGCTGGGTTGCCTCGGCTCGGGAGCAGCCCATAAGTTCTGAGAACATGTCGTCCCGTGTCCTTCTCTTTCGTCGCCTGATCTGCGCCAGCCTCTGGGAGTGTGATGCCAGGGTAGGTCGGGAGATAGTCACAGCTGTGGGATGGGAAAAAGGGAGTGAATTCCTCAGAAAGATACATTTTTTTGTGAACAAAGAACATAGTCTTTCTCTGTGAACAAGACCATTCACAGCACCTATTACATGCGCACTCAGGACAAAGTCGAATTTTCAGCCTTCGCATTCAGTGCCTGGGGTCTTGCAGTGCAGATCAGACAAGCGGGGCAGGACAGCGGAATTCGGGTAGTAGGCTGACATGGTAAGCCGTAGACTTGTGGCTGCTTAAAACTTTAATAATAGCACTGCCCTCCTTTCACGTTCAAAGCAATGCTCCTAGCATTGGCCAGTTCCTGCTGCCAGCAATCCGGCAAGCATGAACTCTGCCCCTGTCCCACCCCCTCGCGGCTATCCCCGGGAAAGATCCCTGTATGCTGCCCCTCTCCCGCCTCCACCGCATGGCTGTAAACCACCGGTTACAGTTCTGTAAAGGAACAGGCAAGTAGTCCCAATACTAACATTCCTCTAATTCAAAGCAGGTCACCATGAGAGACATCACTCTGATGAGGATTTCAGAGACCGACAAAGAACGCATGCTTCGTGAAAGCCTGCAAAGACCAGGGCCGTATGTCGCCATGCTGTGCAAGGCAATGATCCCAGAGTACTTGCTGCTAGCCTGGTGAGGAAATGTTTCCTACTACGGAGGACACAACAAGGCCGCTCTCCCAAGGAACCTCATGCAAAGGCTTTCCAATTACCTCCAGGAGAGCTTCATGGAGATGTCCCATGAGGTTTTCAGCTCTATCCCCGAACATATAGACCGAATTTTACTGTAGCTGCACTGGCAAGGACTAAACAGTAGAGCGCCTAGAGCAAACCAATCATGATAAACCGGACATTGTTAGATTTTTTTGCAGTAGTTGCACTGCCAAGGACTAAAACATTAAGCACCTAGGGCAAACTAATCATGAAAAACCCACTGTTAATATTAATGTTCTGTTCAAAATAAATGTTTACATGTTTAAAACACTTACCGACTGATCCTTCCCCTGATTCTGGGTCCGGGTTAATGCCTGGGGACGGTTGGTAGGGGATCTCTGTGAGGGTGATGAAGAGATCCTGGCTGTCTGGGAAATCAGCGTTGTAAGCGCTGTCGACTGCCTCGTCCTCCTCCTCACCTTCCTCATCTTCCCCGTCCGATAACATCTCCGAGGAAGCGGCCGTCGACAATATCCCATCCTCAGAGTCCACGGTCAGTGGTGGGTTAGTGGTGGCACCTAGGATGGAATGTAGTGCCTCGTAGAAACGGCATGTCTGGGGCTGTGATCCGGAGCGTTGGTTTGACTCTTTGGTCTTCTGGTCCCTTGTCTCAGCTCCTTGATTTTCACGTGGCACTGTGTTGCATCCCGGCTGTATCCTCTCTCTGTCATGGCTTTTGAGATCTTCTCGTAGATCTTTGCATTCCGTCTTTTCGATTGCAGCTCCAAAAGCACGGACTCATTGCCCCACACAGCGATCAGATCCAAGACTTCCCGATCAGTCCATGCTGGGGCCCTCTTTCTATTCTGCGATTGCATGGCCATCTCTGCTGGAGAGCTCTGCATCGTTGCCAGTGCTGCTGAGCTCGCCACGATGTCCAAACAGGAAATGAGATTCAAACTGCCCAGACAGGAAAAGGAATTCAAATTTTCCCGGGGCTTTTCCTGTGTGGCTGGTCAGAGCATCCGAGCTCGGACTGCTGTCCAGAGCGTCAACAGAGTGGTGCACTGTGGGATAGCTCCCGGAGCTATTAGCGTCGATTTCCATCCACACCTACCCTAATTCGACATGGCCAGGTCAAATTTAGCACTACTCCCCTCGTTGGGGAGGAGTACAGAAATCGAATTTAAGAGACCTCTATGTCGAGCTTTGTTGTGTGGACGGGTGCAGAGTTAATTCGATTTAACGCTGATAAATTCGACATAACCTCCTAGTGTAGACCAGGCCTATCAGTTTTGGAGGGGAATAAGTAGTGTAACGTGGCACTTCCTAGCTGCCCTGTCATGTCCTCTGCAGACTCACTGAGCCACCCCAAGCATGCAATAATGTCACGAAAGATGTGTGAACTCCTTAAGTAAGTGACGCATGTAGCATAGCTGTTGCTTCTTCACTTCCTGTTGGTTTTGGGGTGTTTATGACATATCTTACATTCATTGGCTCCACAACTTTTCCAGTGTTTGGTTTTGGGGGGGAAGATTTAAAGTTGAACTTTATATTTGGAATTTTCAGGCTCTCTGAAGGTTAGGGTTTTTGTTTTTGATTTTTAGTTTTAAGTCTCTCCAAAAGTTCTGTTACATCTGCTGAACTCAATTCCAGCTTTGGAAGTTTCCAGGTCATAAATTAGTTTAGGTTTTAAAGAATAATTAAGAATGACTTATTGATAAGGCTCCCTGTGGAATTTCCAGTGACTCCAGCAGAGCTTGCAAAACCACATATAATGGACTCCTCCAAGTGTGTGTACAGCTCTTTCAGTACCCCCTTATTTGGGTCTCACAGTTCTGATCCATTTACCCCCAGCTCCTTAGAGGTCCTGCTAAATCAGAGAAATATGCGGATTTTTAGGTTAAATCCCAGGAAGGGTGTTAGAAATCTAGCTGGCAGTGAAGAGGCAATCAAGTGCAGTTAAACCCTAGTCTGGCTAAGAACAAAAGGTGGTTTGGGCTTTCTTCAGGTGAAGGAGAAACAGGGGTTTGATTTTCTTTTGCTTATGATGGGTCCTTCTATGATTCTTCTCTCTATCTACATTTGTCATGCCACAATCATGTTTCTCCAGACTGCTTCCTTTCTCCCATTCTCTTGTCTCCTGTGTGCACTCCTGGGGGAATTCTGCAACAAAAAATTAAAAATTCTGCACACAACATTTTAAAATTCTGCATATTTTATTTGTCAAAATAACACAATATAATCACACCAGTTTCATTTATTTTTGGTCATTTATTTCAAAATACCTGTCAGCAAGTATGTCTGTAACAATACAGACAACAAAAATGATTCAGGAAATATTTTTTGACAAATAGATTCCTTACTAGGCATATTAATACAGAACTCTGAGTAATAATTCATTTAAACTACAATACAGAACCATATTTCCCACACTCCTCAGAAGCAGTGCAAAGGCTTGGGGGAGTCAGGGGTAACGGAGGAGCTGAGGGAGAGGGAAGTAAATTGCTGGGAAGGAGCCTGTGTGTGAACTTGGAGGGTGGTTGGGTATGGGTGGAAAAAATATGGAACAGATATTTTGGAGGGCAGGGAGGGATTGTTAGGGAGTTCCCCCCATACAGACCCTGGCTGACACCTAGCCTCTCCCAATCAGTCAGGAACATCTTCCCCTTTCCCCATGTGTCCTTGCATCCCCTGTCCACATGTGTCCCTCCACCCCCACTCAGACACTCACTCCCTCCATCCCCATGTGGCCCTGCACTGCCTCCCCGTCTCTATGTGGCTCTGTACCTAAGTTCCCTGGAAGCTGTTTGGCTGGGCGGCTGCCCAACAAGCTATCAAGTGCCTTACAGTTCAAGTGTACCTCCCCCCGACTGCCGTGCTGCTCCTGTCCTGTGCAGGAGCCTCCTGCTTGCTGTACAGGGTGGAGAGTGGGGGGGAAAGGGGTGCTGATGTCAGGGTGTCCTCCCCTGCACCCCATCTCCACAGAGTGGGGGGGACGGGACCGGACAGGGCTCAGGACGGAGGGAGCTTGCTGGCAGCTGCTGCTGTGTCTGAACTTGCTGATCTACTTAAAAAGGCAGTGCACTTAAAGTGGGGTCAGGGTACTTAAAAGGGCAATGCACATCTCGGTCTGTCTCTCTCTCACACACACACGGTATGTGTCTCTGTCTCTCTCTCACACACACACACAGTCTTTCACACTCACCTCCCAACACATACTTGTATCGTTGTTGTTGTTACTTCTTGATACTTCAAAGTGTGTTATTTTAGTTCTTTTTAAAAATATATATTATATCTAGGTTTTTGGTTTCTACTGGTGGCACATATCCACACATTACCTCGATATGGTGCACATAACAAACTTCATTCCGCACATGGATGGAAAAAAATTAGAGGAAACTCTTCTCTGTACCCCCTCCCCCTGTCCCCATGTGCCTCTGTGCCCCGACCCAGCCACCCCGTCCCTATGTAGCTCTGCACCCCCTCCTCTATCACTATGTGCCTCTGCACCTCCCTCCCACCATGGCCCTGTGCCTCCACTCCCATTCAGCCCCTGCCCCAGTGTGTCCTCCCCCACTAGCCCTTATCACTCCCCAGCATCTCATGCTGTCTCCCCATAGCCTCTGTCTCCTGACCTGGACCTCTGCGAAGAAGGCAGCTTTCTCTCTTCCTTCCCTGGCAGGGAGCTGATGCTTTGGTCTATTGCCACAGTGCCATCTGGTGGGCAAAAGGCGGAACTGTAGAAGTTATTTTCTGCTGGGAGCTACTGCTATTCGCACTACAGCATCCTCTGGTGGGCAAATAGCAGAACTGCATCAACATTTTGGCGGAAACTTTATTCTGCACAAAAAAATTAAAATATGCGGGGCTCATTAATTATGCACACACGCAATAGCGCAGAATTCCACCAGGAATCTGTGTGGCTCTTTCCTGCACCTCCTATACTGGCCCACCTTCCTCCCTCCCTGATAATGTGGTTCCCTACCTGCAGCTCCAATCCATTATCATCTAGACTATACAGACTTTGAAATACTAGAAAACTGTTGTTAACAAGTAAACAGTTCTCCTTCCCCCACCAAAATCAGTCTATGGTATCAAACAACACATTAAAATAAAAGTGGAGCCCCTAGACCATGCAATTTTGGAGATGTGACAAACCAAAAAATGTCCTGGAAGCAAAACTACTTCATTGTTTGACCTGTCATAACACCCAAAAAGCTGGTCTGCTTTGCCCCAAGCTTTCAGTAAAAATTCTGCTGGGTTCTATGCCCCTGCATGTGACATTTCTGGCAGATCACTTTGGTTTTTGGTAAATTTAATGGGTGAGGGAGGGCCTGAAACTGGTCTTATGAAGGAAAGTTTTGTAGAAACTAGAAAATTTATGTAATACAAATATTGATTGTGCAAAACCAACTCTGTATGAGAATGAGAGTCAAGTCAGCTCATGCTGAACTCAATGAGTGTTGAGTTGCTATATACTTCAGTAGGAATAGGATTATGCCTCCAATTATATTTTCTGATAAAAATAGTTGAGTGCAATATTTTATTTGGATGTGATTTCTAATTTGCTATAGATAACGATTTTAGTGGACAATATCAATTTCACACATAATCACACTGATCTGGATCCATAAAGGGACTTGGACATTTCAATGCTGAGCAATGGAAAGCCTAACTTTTAGATATCTTGAAAACCACTGTAATCCACAAAGCCAGGGTGAAGTGCTAGGACAGGATCCTTGGGGTACAACCTGGAATTGGGCTACCACTGTGCTCCCTTAACTCTGTAGCTTAGGCAGTCTCTCACAAAGCTTTGCTAGGGACAAGTAGTAAACCCCTCCAGGCGCTGATATCACGCAGTACAACAGCATGTAGAGCCTGACATCCAGCTAAGCTGAATGCATGTTCTCTTGAGACACTCACAAATCACACAGAGAAAGGCACCCGCACATTTCCCAAGCCCTCAGCCTTGCACTCCCAGAATATACCATTTTGCTCTGATCAGACGTCTGACCAGTATAAGTTATTGCCCAGTCTGCCCCTCCCTTGATGTGGAGAGGACACACATTAGCCTTTGTAAACTGAGCTGTGATTTCCCAAGCACTTCAAGCAAAACACACTGTTTTAGGTGAAATATAAAAGATTTATTAACTACAGAAAGATAGATTTTAAGTTACTATACGTGATAGGCACAAAAGGTCAGAGATAGTTACCAAAGAAAATAAAAGGTAAGTGCACAGTCTAAATCTTAAACCTTATTACACTAGGCAGTATTTGGATCAAGCAGTTTTTCTCACCCACAGGATGTTGTAGTTAGGTTAAAGTTCTTAATACACAGGTTTCCCCTTTAAGCCTGGGATCAGTCTCCTCAGTTCAAGACTTTGTCTTCACAGCATTCTTGTTGATTCCAGCATAGGTGGGGGAAGAGAAAGACCAGAGAATGATACCACTGTCCCCTATTTTATATCCCCAGTACATGTGCCTGGAAAACACTAGCCCAGACAGGTCCTGGTGGGCTTTGCTGGGTCACAGGGTTGAGCAATCCCCCATTGTGTGGTGCTTCTCTTACAGAATTGTAAATCCCTTGTTTACAACTCCCTTGCTGGTCACTTAAAACCCTCCTGGGAATGGAGGGTATCACTGGGGAACTAGCAGTAGAGATTCTCAAATTTACAACATATTTCAGTGACAAGCATACAGCAAAATCTCATAACTTCATACTCATTAACAATATACATATTTGAACAGAACAATAAATTTCAGGAGATCATGACTTTTAATATATTTTATATGGCATGTTTTGTACGAAATATAACTATATGACAGGTCTGAATATGGAGGTTCCAGGGGGCTGCTTTGAGGTACAGAGTGCCACAAGTGCCTAAGCTCCCTATATAATGAATGGGGAGAGATGAGTGCCTGGGAATGGGATCCACAAAAGGTAGGTGGGAAGGTGCTAGGTGGGAAGATGCTTAAGCTAGTCAATGGGAGATGCTGATAAGGGTACGTCTACACAGGGACAAAAGACCCTCGGCTGGACTGGATCAACAGCAGGGATAAAAATTGCTGAGGCTGGAACCCGAGCATCTACACAGAGATTTTTCAGTCCTGCAATCCAAGCCATGTGAGCCTAGGTCAGCTGACCCAGGCCAGCTGCAGGCTTTTTATCCCTGTGTAGGCATAGTGTAAATAGGGTTGCCAACTCTCTAATTGCACAAACCCAAACACACTTGCCCCACTCCCTTCCCTGAGGCCATGCCCCTTCCCCGCCCCTTCTCTGAGGTACTGCCCCCGCAGCTCCCATTGGTGCAGTTCCCGGCCAATGGCAGCTGCGGAGTTGGCAATCAGCATGCAGAGACTCCCTGGCCGCCCTGCGCCTAGGAGCCAGAGAGACATACTGGTCACTTCCAGGAGCCATGCAGAGCCAGGGCAGGTAGTGAGCCTGCCTTAGCCCCACTGTGCCAGTGGTTGGACTTTTAGCAACCTATTAAAATCTCCTGGATTGCTTTCAGTAGCTCCTGGGAAATTGATTCTGATTCCAGGAGACTCCAAGCCAATCCAGGAGAGCTGGCAACCCTAAAAGGGTCCCAAGCTCTGTGTCTCTCTCAGAGGAGTTAGGCACCTAAGTCCAGGCTGCAGGGACGCACCGTTCTCGGCTTGTGATTTACAGCTAAGTACCCGTCTCCTGCAGTAAGATAACTAAACTATTTGTGCAATAGGTGCTGATGCCTCCCTTACATCTTTTAGTCCAGTGGTTAGAGCACTGACCTGGGATGTGGGAGACCCAGCTTCAGTCCTCCTCTCTGCCTCAAGGAAAATATTTGAATGAGGATCTTGCACTTAACAGGAGAATATCCTAATCACTGGGCTATGGGATATTCTGATGTGAGACTCTCTTAAGTTGAAGCTATTCCACTTTGGATAACTTATAGTAGCGCCGCAGCGCCACTATAGTTAAGGTTGTATCACAACATCTATTTAAAGATCGACCTTTCTACATCTTCTAAATTCATATACTTAGTCACATTTTGTTGAAATTTGATGTGCCTTATTAAGGTGAAGGATATGGGTTAGTGACCCAGATCTGGAGTCCTTTGAGGGGTTCTGGACATATGAGCCCTGAAAAAAGGGTCATTTTTAAAACCCAGGTGGGTTTTTTCGGTTGTTTTGTTTGTTTGGAGTTTTTTGCACAGAGATAGACATTAAACTATTGATGTCATGGGGGTCAAAATGGTCTCAATCTATCAAGTTTTACCCAAGGTACATGGCACCTATTGTATCTTTGGGGGACCCAAACTGAGAACAGTATTTAAGAAAATGTACATTTTTACACTGTACATGCACCAATACAGAAAAATGCCAGTGCACTGAAACCCCCCTGCACCCCATAGCTCTTCCAGTGCACCCCAATGCCCATGCACTCCACAGCTCTGCCAGTGCACCTCAACCCCCCAGCACCCCATTGCTCTGCCAATGCAATGAAACCTCCCTGCACCCCATAGCTCTGTCAATGCACCCCAATGCCCACGCACTCCACAGCTCTGCCAGTGCACCTCAACTCCCCTGCACCCCTCTGGGGGAGTCCTGCCCCTTTGGGTGGGGGGCTGATAGTGGTATATTTCATGCATATCACAGGCTCTAAAAGCATTCAGGAGGGGGGATGAACACAGCCCATGAGATGAGTGGAGCATATCTCAGAGCAATTATTTCACACTGCATTCATCTCCATGGGGTGAAATTCAGTATTGATAAATGCAAAGTAATGCACACCGGAAAACATAATTTCAACTATACGTACAATATGATGGGGGTATAAATTAGTTGTTACCATTCTAGAAAAAGAGATCTTGGAGTTATCGTGGATAGTTCTCTGAAAACATCTGCTCAATGTGCAGCAGCAGTCAAAAAAGCTAACAGAATGTTAAGAACTGTTAGGAAAGGGATAGATAATAAGACAGAAAATATTATGCCAATATATAAATCTATGGTACTCCCACACTTTGAATACAGTGTGCAGTTATAGTCGCCCCATCTCAAAAGAATTGGAAAAAGTACAGAGAAGGGCAACAAAAATGGTGAGGGGTATGTAACAGCTTCCATATCAAAAGAGATTAAAAAGACTGGGACTGTTCATCTTGGAAAAGATACTGTTAAGGGGGATATGACAGAGATTTATAAAATAATGAGTGGTGTGAAGAAAGGGAATAAGGAATCATAGAATATCAGGGTGGGAAGGGACCTCAGGTGGTCATCTAGTCCAATCCCCCAGACAGATTTTTACCCCAGTTCCCTAAATGGCCCCCTCAAGGATTGAACTCACAACCCTGGGTTTAGCAAGCCAAGTATTATTTACCCTTCACATAACAAGAACCAGGGATCATCCAATGAAATTAATAGGCAGCAGCTTTAAAACAAACAAAAAGAGGTACTTCTTCACGCAATGCACAATCAACCTGTGGAACTTGTTGCAGGGGATGTTGTGAAGGCCAAAAGTATAACTGTGTTCAAAAAAGAATTAGGTAAGTTCATGGAGGATAGATCCATCCAGGGCTATTAGCCAAGATGGTCAGGGATGCAATCCCATGCTCTGGGTGTCCCTAAGCATCTGACTGCCAGATGCTGGGACTGGACAACAGGGGATGGATGATTGCCTTCTGTTCATTCCCTTTGAGGCATCTGGCATTAGCCGCTGTCAATAAAAAATGTACTGGGCTAGATGGACCATTGGTCTGACCCAGTATGGCCATTCTTTTGCTCTCAGTCAGTTGAGAACATCAAATTAAAATAAATGAGCCATTTCATACTTTTGAGAGCCTCCTATACTGTAAATGGATGTGTAGAGGAGGAGCCCTTTTCCTCCACCATCCCTCTATCCTTCTTGTTTAAAGGATGATGCTTCTAAGTACTGTAAAATCCACATGCTTACATGGAGTTTCTTGCAATTTGCTAAGCTCGGTGGGTGTACAGAGTAGGGTTAGTGACCCACATTTGGGGTCATTAGAGCCAGAGACTCCAGAAATAAAAGCTCTAAAAATAATAGTTGTTTTCCAAAAAGTTTCAAGGTGGGTTTTTTTGTGATGTGGATCAAAATGATCTCTGTCAATTTTAACTAAAACAGTGCATAGTTCACACTAAATCTTAAGGGTACCCAAATTGCAAATGGTATTTAAGAACATTTTCACTTTTTCACTTGTGTCGATGTGCAGTCTAAAAGGCAACAAAGAGTCCTGTGGCACCTTATAGTCTAACAGATGTATTGGACCATAAGCTTTCGTGAGTGAATACCCACTTCGTCAGATGCATGTCTAAAAGGGTTACTGTGCGCATGCACCACTAAAGAAAAACAAAGAAACGAGGAGACGGTTTCTATACACCCACTTTATGATTGCCTGGGTAATTCCAGGGAAAAGTGCCGAAGCCATAGCCCCTTGTAAACATCCTGCCCCTGATATTTCTAGTCTGAACTTTGTAAACCTATGCAATAAAGATTTAATAACTGATTGCTACAAGATGTCTCTGTTATACTATAACGTTATTTTATAGGGATGTCTACTGTGAACAGAACAGAACAGTCAGCAGCTCATCTAACCAAAATGTTTGTCATACTGGGTGGGGATGATCTGGAGACAGCGGACGTGTGTGTGTGTGTGGTGGTGGGCGAGATGTGGGGACAAGGAGAGGGGTTCAGCAATGTAGATGGGTGGTAGGCAAGCCTTGCATTGGCTGTTTGAGAAAATATGTATTTCACTAGCACTGGCAAGGGGCGGGGGCATGGCAAGTGGCTACTTCCTGACCTTTGGACAGATTAATGCGGTGTTTCCAAAGACAGGTAGCACATAAGGTACTGGCACTGTCATTTCCAAACCTGACTTCTGAGGGAAAAGAAATATGTGCATTGCCAGGGTTGCCAACGTGTAGGCTTCTGGGCAATTCCTAGATCGTGAAATTGCAGAAATTTCTGGGAGAGCAAGGAGTATACCATGACACTGAGTTGCGGACTCTAGTCTGGTTCGGTATGTTAAGTGTAGGACATGATGTATACTGCTACCTAAATGACTATTAACATCACATCTTTTCCTGTTAAAACTACTAGGAAATTCAATGGCAAAAAAAACTACAGTAACACAGAGTTAGGGTTGCTTGGTTGTAGGTCATCCCCTGCCAGAATGCTGAGTTGAGCAAAACTCAAACTTCAGAAAACCAGGGTGTGCAGAGTTAAGGTCGCCCATGCAAACTTAACTGCACTCTTTCAGCAGTGCCCCACTATGCCCCATTAACACACATACCTTTACTCTGCCAACCCCACACTTGCTGAAATGTGCAAGCCTTTCACCTCCTTTTACAACCCGTCCACTCATCTATAGGATTCCATCTAATGGTATTGAACAATGACTCTGTTGCTGGTGGTTAGAGCACCCATGTCTGCGATGGGAGACCCAGGGTCCAGGCTCCCTGTTCCAATCACTACTTCATTTAACCACAATGGAACAGCTTCGACAGGAGAGACTGAGGGAGCCCTATTCAGAATATCCCACAGCCCAGAGGTTAGTGCACTCTCTTAAGTGGTGGGGGGCTCCTGTTCAAATTCTTGCTCCCGCTCTGGCAGAGAAGGGAGAATTGAATCTGGGTCTCCCATATTCCAGGTGCGTGCTCCAACTATTGGGCTAAAAGTTATAAGATGCAAAGCAGTGGTGGTTCCTCTTACTGCCATTTTGGGTGAAGCAAGGAAAGCACCTAACTCATTCCCGCAAGAAAGGCCTTAGTCACCCAAACCACCTGACTCCAGATGGCTGGTTCCCATTTGTGGATTGCTAAGAAGAGACAGCCGTTTATGTTGGTGAGGGGCAGGACTCAGGCCACATCCCTCTTGCCAGCAGCTCCCATTGACTACCTGAGCTTTTGTGGATTCCATTCTTAGCTGCCTATTGCTCCCTATTCATTGTATAGGGAACGTAGCTTGACTTTATGGATTGCAGGGTTGTTCCTGTGACTTTCCAGGCACGTAAAAGTTAGGCACTGTGATGCTCTGCATTGCAAAGCCTAAGCCCCTTCATGGATCTCATCCTAAGATACTTACTCATTGTAAGGATTGCAGAATCAAGGCTTAATGAACATACAAAATATGAAGGTACTTGTCACTACTCATATGTTTTATGGCTTGATTTTCAGAAATGCTGAGTACACATAACTCCATTTCAAATCACTGGAGAATGCAGGTGCTCAGTACTTCTGAAAATCAGACCTTTAGTCTCTTTAACTAGTGGACTTATAAGACTTATTACTGTACAGCATAACAGATCATGGCTGATTGTTAATCAAAACAGACAGGACTGTAATTGACTTGATAAATTCAATCTGCCCCCTGGAGTCGTTATAATACATGACATATGGTGAAGATTATTATATGTATTTCTATGAAAAGTCATTTAAACTTAGACATGTACTTTCTTGTCTAATTTGGTAGTTTATAGTTAAATCCCAGAACTAGCTTTAACATGCAAAACTATAATATAGGAAGTGCAATGTATTAGATGCAAAATTATACCATGGAACAGAACCCTAGTTACAATCTTTTTCAACTGTTCTGGTTTTTGCAGGAGTTGGGGATGGTTTGGTAGGTCATCCTAGATGCTATCAGGTTTTACTATTGCATCCTGGAATCCCAGATGGTGCCTACTGGTATCACTTTAGAGTGAAACACTAATAATCTTTGTGTGCTAGGGCTTATCTGCACAGCCAAAACAACTGAAGCCATGTTTACGCTATGGGAACTATAGGGGCACAGCCTGTGAGTGCCTTAGCTATTGTTGACCTAAATTTTAAGTGTAGATCAGGCCTGAGTTTAACAAGGTCTATTAACTTGATTTGGCCATAACAGCATTTAACGTGGTTTAGACTGACCCCTTTGTATTATAAACAGGTAAATGTAAGCTCCTTGGAGCAGGGATTGTGATTTATTTTTGTTTGTAATGCCTAGCACTCGGGTGGGTAAACGTTTTGGCCCAAGGGCCACATCTGGGTAGGGAAATTGCATGCAGGGCCATGAATGTAAGGCTGGGGCAGGGGATTGGGGTGCAGGAGGGAGTGCGGGGTGTAGGAGGGGACTCAGGGAAGGGGGTTGAAGGGTGCAGGAGGGGGCTCAGGGCAGGGGTGCAGGGAGGAGTGCGGGAGGGGGTTCAGGGCAGGGGGTTGGGGTGCAGGAGGGGGTGGGGAGTTCAGGGCAGGGGGTTGGGGTGCAGGAGGGGGTGCGGCATGGGGCTCAGGGCAGGGGGTTGGAGTGTGGGGTGCAGGAGGGGTTCGGGGTGAGGGCTCTGGCCCACTGCCACTTACCTCGAGCGGCTCCGGGATGGCAGCGGTGCGCACCGGGGCCAGGGCAGGCTCCCTGCCTGCCTGCCCTGGCCCCACGCCACTCCCAGAAGCGGCCAGCACCACGTCCCTGTGGTCCCGGGGGGGAGGGAGAAGGCTCCGCGCGCTGCCCTCGCCTGTGGGTACCTCCCCCAAAGCTCCCATTGGCCGCAGTTCCCCGTTCCCAGCCAATGGGAACGGTGGGGGGCGGTGCCTGCAGGCAAGGGCAGTGCACAGAGCCCTCTGCGCCCCCCACAGGGGCCGCAGGGACATGGTGCCGGCAGCTTCCAGGAGCAGTACGGGACCTGCGGCGCCACAGGGGTGGCAATCCCGCAGGCCAGATCCAAAGCCCTGATGGGCTGCATCCAGCCTGCGGGCCGTAGTTTGCCCACCGCTGCCCTAACACACTTCAGGTGCTATCAAAATAATTAGTAAATACAACCCTTGAAGAGCCAGATCCTGATCTCACACCATTCTTGCAGAAGTGAAACTTTTCTATTATCTTTGGAGTTACTCCTGATTTAACTAAGTTCAGAACCAGGCCATAAATGAAAAACGTTATCAAAACCAAAACAAACTACCTACAGTAGCACCTCAGAGTTACGAACACCAGAGTTATGAACTGACTGGTCAACCACATACCTCATTTGGAACTGTAAGTATGCAATCAGGCAGCAGCAGAGACAAAAAAAAAAAAAGAAAAAAAGCAAACACAGTACAGTACTGTGTTAAACGAACTACAAAAAAAATGAAGGGAAAGTTTAAAAAAAGATTTGACAAGGTAAGGAAACGGTTTCTGTGCTTGTTTCCGTTAAATTAAGAGGGTTAAAAGCAGCATTTTTCTTCAGCATAGTAAAGACATAAAGCTGTATTAAGTCAATGTTCAATTGTAAACTTTTGAAAGAACCACCATAACTTTTTTGTTCAGAGTTACAAACCTCCATTCCCAACGTGTTTGTAATGCTGAGGTTCTACTGTACGCTTTTGCTCTACTCAGTCCACACAAGTGGGACCAGTGTTATCTAACATGGTTTGACCACAGTAGACTCTAACAACAATTTTCCAATTGGCAAGTTTTCTAGACAGAACCCTCTAAACATAGGAGGAAATATTTTTGAGCAGATCCTGTGCCACAGCCAGGGCAGATAATTCTTTGGGGGGAGGGCACAAAAGAGGAGCACACTTTAATCTTTTAAAGGTTACCTTGACTAATCTATTCTAGCTC
The DNA here is from genome assembly GCF_013100865.1 of Trachemys scripta elegans. Taxonomy (NCBI): domain Eukaryota; kingdom Metazoa; phylum Chordata; order Testudines; family Emydidae; genus Trachemys; species Trachemys scripta. Next base: position 35,994,244 of record NC_048300.1, read on the forward strand.
ATGCCTGCAATAATTTGCATTAATAATTTGCAGACCTGAAGAGTGCTGTGTAAACTCAAAGCCTTCTCTCTTTCAACAATAGAAGTTGGTCCAACAAAAGATATTACCTCTCCCACCTTGTTGCTCTAATACTCTGGCATTGACAGGGCTACCATACCACTGCCTATAACTCTCATTAGTCTGTTTTCAATTCTAAGGGTATGTCCACACTACGGGATTAATCCGAATTTATATAATTCGAATTTGGGAAACAGATTGTATAAAGTCGAATGTATGCGGCCACACTAAGCAAATTAATTCGGCGGTGTGCGTCCATGTACCGGAGCTAGCGTCGATTTCTGGAGCGTTGCACTGTGGGTAGCTATCCCATAGCTATCCCATAGTTCCCGCAGTCTCCCCCGCCCATTGGAATTCTGGGTTGAGATCCCAGTGCCTGATGGGACAAAAAACATTGTCGCAGGTGGTTCTGGGTACAACCTCACCCCTCCCTCCCTCCCTCCCTCCCTCCATGAAAGCAATGGACGGCAGACAACCATTTTGCGCCTTTTTTCCTGGGTGAACACTGCAGACTCCATACTACGGCAAGCATGGAGCCCGCTCAGCTCAAGACAGCAGTCATGAACATTGTAAACACCTCGCGCATTCTCGTGGAGTTTATGCTGAACCAGGACCAGAAAAACGAGGCGAGGAGGCAGCAGCACAGCGACAAGCGTGATGAGGACATGGACATGGACACGGACACAGAATTCTGTGAAACCGCGGTCCCTGGTGCTTTGGAGATCATGTTGTTAATGGGGCAGGTTCTATCCATGGAACGCCGATTCTGGGCAAGGGAAACAAGCACAGACTGGTGGGACCGCATAGTGTTGCGGGTGTGGGATGATTCCCAGTGGCTGCGGAACTTTCGCATGCGTAAGGGCACTTTCATGAAACTTTGTGACTTGCTATCCCCTGCCCTGAAACGCCAGAATACCAAGATGAGAGCAGCCCTCACAGTTGAGAAGCGAGTGGCGATAGCCCTGTGGAAGTTTGCAACGCCAGACAGCTACCGGTCAGTCGGGAATCAATTTGGAGTGGGCAAATCTACTGAGGGGGCTGCTGTGATGCAAGTAGCCAAAGCAATCACTCAGGTGCTGCTATGAAAGGTAGTGACTCTGGGAAATGTGCAGGTCATAGTGGATGGCTTTGCTGCAATGGGATTCCCTAACTGTGGTGGGGCGATAGATGGAACCCATATCCCTATCTTGGTACCGGAGCACCAGGGTACTCAGTACCTAAACCGCAAGGGGTATTTTTCAATGGTGCTGCAAGCACTTGTGGATCACAAGGGACGTTTCACCAACATCAACGTGGGCTGGCCGGGAAGGGTTCATGACGCTCGCGTCTTCAGGAACATTACTCTGTTTAAAGGGCTGCAGCAAGGGACTTACTTTCCGGACCAGAAAATAACCGTTGGAGATGTTGAAATGCCAATAGTTATTCTTGGGGACCCAGCTTACCCCTTAGAGCCATGGCTCATGAAGCCATGGACAGGAGTCAGGAGCTGTTCAACCACAGGCTGAGCAAGTGCAGAATGGTGTTAGAATGTGCATTTGGACGTTTAAAAGGTCGCAGGCGCTCGTTACTGACTCGCTCAGACCTCAGCCAAACCAATCTCCCCATTGTTATTTCTGCTTGCTGTGTGCTCCACAATCTCTGTGAAAGTAAGGGGGAGACCTTTATGGCGGGGTGGGAGGCTGAGGCAAATCGCCTGGCTGCTGATTACGCACAGCCAGACACCAGGGCGATTAGAAGAGCACACCAGGAAGCGCTGTGCATCAGAGAAGCTTTGAAAATCAGTTTCATGACTGGCCAGGCTACAGTGTGAAATATCTGTTTGTTTCTCCTTCATGAAAACCCGCCCCCTTTATTGACTCATTCTCTGTAAGGAACCCACCCTCCCCCTTCCCCCAGCTTGCTTTCAAACCAAATAAAGTCACTATCATTTAAAAATCATTTATTCTTTATTAATAGATTAAAAAAGAGGGAGGGAACCCGGGTGGAGTTTGGGAGGAGGATCGGCGGGAAGGAAAAGGCCACTAAAAAAATGTTAAAAAAATGACAGCCTTTTTGCTTGGGCTGTCCACTGGGGTGGAATGGGAAGGTGTACGGAGCCTCCCCCCACGCGTTCCTACACGTCTGGGTGAGGAGGCTATGGAACATGGTGAGGGAGAAAGGGGGGTTATACAGGGGCTGTAGCGGCACTCTGTTATCCTGCTGCCATTCCTGAAGCTCCACCAGACGCCGGAGCATGTCTGTTTGCTCACGCAGCAGCCCCAGCGTTGCATCCTGCCTCCTCTGATCTTCCTGCCGCCACCTCTCATCTCGAGCGTCTCTCCTCTCCTCACGTTGGTCCCTCCTGTCCTCACGTTCACTGGCTTTTCTCCTATACTTTGAAACTGTGTCCTTCCACGCATTCAGATGAGCTCTGTCACTGTGGGTGGATTCCATGATTTCTGCGAACATATCGTCTCGCATCTTCTTTTTCCGACACCTTATCTGTGATAGCCTTCGGGACGGAGGAGGGAGGCTTGAAGAATTTGCAGCTACTGGAGGGAGGGAAAAAAGGAGAGAATTTTTTAAAAAGATACATTTTGCAGAACAATGTTTATACTCTTTCACGGTGACCAATACTATTCACATTACATAGCACATGTGATTTCTGTGCAAGGTCGCATTTTGCCTCTTAATATTGAGTGCCTGTGGCTTTGCTGCTAGAGATCACAGACGCAGGTCCGGGCAACAGAATTTGGCTTGCATGCGGCCATGGTAAGCCATTGTCTTTCGGCTTCTGCGCCCTCCTTTCCCACATACCAAGCAAAGCCCGTTGAGTGCTGCGGTTTTTCTGTTAACCTTCAGCAGCAGAAAACAAACTAACCACCCCCCCCCCCATCCAATTCTCTGGATGATCGCTTTACCCCTCCTCCCACCGCGTGGCTGGTATCAGGGAAGATCCCTGCTAGCCAAACGCGAAAAGCTCTGGGCCAATTCCGCCCCTGCGCTTGGCTAACTGCAGGGAAGGATTTCTTTTCAGCCACAGGCAAACAGCCCAGTAGGAACGGCCACCTCTGTCCCCTTAATTAAATTCCCGTATTTCAACCAGGTTACCATGAGCGATATCACTCTCCTGAGGATTACACAGCAAGATAAAGAACGGATGTTGCTTGAATGCCAGCAAACACCGGGACCATACGCTGCCAGGCTTTATCATGCAATGATACCAGATTACTTGCTGCAAGCATGGTGCGGTCAAGTGTCCTACCATGGAGGACGGAATAAGGCTGCACTGCCCAAACCTTGTGGCAAGGCTTTTGGAGTACCTTCAGGAGAGCGTCATGGAGATGTCCCTGGAGGATTTCCGCTCCATCCCCAGACACGTTAACAGACTTTTCCAGTAGCTGTACTGGCTGCGAATGCATCCCAAGTCCTCAGGGCAAAATAATCATTAAAATCCCTTGCTTTTAAAACAAGTTTTATATTTTAAAAGGTAAACTCACCTGAGGTCCCTTCCATGCGGTCGTGGTCTTGGATACTGGGTTGGGAGGGTACTTCAGTCAGGCTGAGAAAAAGATCCTGGCTGTTGGGGAGAACGGAGTGCTGTGTGCTCTCTGCAAGCTCGTCCTCCTCCTCCTCCTCTTCCCCGTCCGCAGAATCCTCAGGTGTGGCTGATGAGATTATCTCCGCCTCGGAATCCACGATCACAGGTAGGGTAGTGGTCCCCCCTAGAATTGCATGCAGCTCGGCATAGAAGCGGCATGTCCGCGGCTCTGACCCAGAGCGACCGTTCGCCTCCTTTGTTTTTTGATAGGCTTGTCTGAGCTCCTTGACTTTCACGCGGCACTGATCTGAGTCCCTACTGTGGCCTCTCTCCATCATGCCCTTGGAGATTTTTTCAAAAGTTTTGGCATTTCGTCTTTTTGAACGAAGTTCTGCTAGCACTGAATCCTCTCCCCATATAGCGATCAGATCCAGTACCTCCCGTACGGTCCATGCTGGTGCTCTTTTTCAATTATCAGCCTGCATGGTTACCTGTGCTGATGAGCTATCTGTGGTCACCTGTACTCTCCACACCGGGCAAAAAGGAAATTAAATTCAAATGTTTCCTGTCTACCTGGCCGGTGCATCTGAGTTCAGATTGCTGTCCAGAGCGGTCACAATGGTGCACTGTGGGATAGCTCCCGGAGGCCAATACCATCAAATTGCAGCCACACTAACCCTAATTCGAAATGACAATATCGATTTTGGCGCTACTCCGCTCGTCGGGGTGGAGTACAGAAATCAATTTTAAGAGCCCTTTATTTCGAAATAAATGGCTTCGTTGTGTGGACGGGTGCAGGGTTAATTCGATTTAACGCTGCTAAATCCGAATTAAACTCATAGTGTAGACCAGGCCTAAGAGAAGTATTGTAGCCTAGTAGACTGTCTTCAGCCAAACAATAGTATCAGGAGCAAAGGTGCAAACGTAGCCCGCTCACACCCAGCATTACAAGTGCACACACTTGCTTACAAGCCAAGGGTCGCTGCCCTGCGGGTCTGACAGCCCCCGCCACGCCCACTCCCCCCAGCTGCGCGGGGCCGGCAGTCACTGGGCTGATGCCCAAGGGCGAGACATCCCCAGCCTTTTCCCTGCGCTGGTTCGCCTGGGAACAGAGCCTGTCACGAGACCCACCGCCCAGGCTCCCGCAGGCCGGTCACACGGAGTCGCGCGGTGGGCAGGGAGGGAGGGAGGAAAGAGCAGTGACGGCTCCCGGTCGCGCGCACAGCCCGGGCCGACGCCTCGGTGCGACTTCTCTGCAGGCGCCCGGCGCCGCGGGGTGTCTGAGCCCCGCCCTCAGCCAAGCGCCTACCGCCAAGCTCCGCCCCCAGGCTGTCCCAGCGGGGGGCAGGCGCAGAGAAAGCCGCGCTGATGGGCGAGCCCGCCGCCTCCCCTAGGATTGGCGGATCAGGCCACAGACACGTGACTTCCTCTCTCAGGCGCGCGAGGACAGACTGAGGCTGGGGCCTGGTCCCGCTATGGGCCGACCACCAACCGTCCCTAAATAAACTGCGGAGACTGAGGAAGCGTCCGCCCGCCCAGCGCGGCGTGTTTTCCCTCTGCCTCCCGTTCTTTTCCTCCCTTTGCCAGGCTCTCTGCTTGCCTTTCACCGCTGGGCCTTGGTTCAGAAAACTTCGGGCATGTTTCTGGCCGGCCCCGCGGACTGTTCTAACTCAGGGTTAAGGTCTAGCGCGCGCCTACCGTGCTGGGGCTGTACCATTTGGGAGGGGGGAAACAGAGACCAACAGAGAGAAAATTGACACCATTGGGGCCAATTATAGGGAGCCTGACACTGTCACGCCCCCGGGGTTAGTGGTTTCTCCTTGCGAGATGGGTTGGGCCGAGGGGCGTGCCCTCCTCCATCTCCCCCACCGCAGGCTCAGTGTGGTTGAGTCTGGAGCAGTCACGTGCTCCTCCTGCCCGCTGCGTGTGTGAGGATAATGGCTGCGCTGTTGAACTCGACCCGGTGGCTCCGGCCTCTCTGCTCCCGCCTCCTTCGGCTGCCGCGGGGAGCCGCCGCCGCCCACCGCCCCTCGCCCCGCGCCGCAGGGCTGGTGGGAGCCCCTGGCAGGTGAGTCCCCGGGCTCGGCGCGGCCCGCGGGCGGGCTCCCGTTCGGGAGGACAGGGGCGCCCCGGAGGGGAGCGCGTGGGCCCGGTCAAACCTGCAGCTCTGCCTCCTTCTCTTCCCTTCCCTTCCCATCCCTGGGCCGTGGGACCGCGACCCCGGATCCCTCGTTCCGGGCCCCGCGGCAGCCCAGCCCCTTCCCTCGGGCAGCGCTCTCGAGACCCCGTGTCCCTGTGCCCGCTCCCGTCCCTTCCTTCGGGCGGGGCAGCCCTTGTCTCGCCCCTCGCGGGCGCTGCCGCCTGGGGTTCCCTGAGCCCCTGCAAGCCCCTTTGTGGCTGTAAAGTGCTGGTCAAGGGCGGAGGGACCGGCCACGTGGTACATGGTGACCTCTTCGCCAGAGCCAAGCTTAGGCCCGGGGGCCGGAACAGGGCAGCTTGGCTTGTCGCACGCTGACAGTAAACTAGGTCTGCTGCTGCTGGTACAGCTCTCTTCCCATTACAGTAGCAGCCGTAGGGCCCCCGAGATACGGCTCTGCTGTGCTGGGAGCTGCACAGAGGAGGGGGCAGCTTCTCTACCGAAGAGCTTATTTATAGCCTGACCAAGGGAAAGCTTGCAGGGAGAGGTGAAGTGATTCGTCCAAGGTCATGCAACAGGTCAGGGCTAGGAATAGAACCCGAGCTGGCTTTCCCCCTCTTCATTCTTAACCATAAAGCCACACTGCCTCTGTCCTGATTTTCTTGGGGATATTCTAATTCCCTTGGGGTAGTTCCAGCTTCCACCACTTGGTGGGATGGTCACGTATCCGAGTTCAACTTCCATTATTATTCTGAACACACTAAAACGTTGTAGGTACTATACAAAAAGAAGTAGAGAGACAAGACTAGATTCACAAAAGGAGTTAGGTGCTAAGTCAACCATACCTGCTAAACCCCAGTTCAGCATCTATCTCACATTGGAGGTGCCTGAAACCCTTAAATTTCTGCTGATAAAGCCCTCAAGGTGCCCAAGTTTGTGCTAGTGAGCATGCATGCAGCCATCTCAATCTAGATGCCTGGGAACCTCTCTCATCTAATTGGCCTCTCAGAGTTGGTAAGACAGCTCCCACCTGTTCATGCTCTTTGTATGTGTGTATATATATCTCCTCAATATTTATTTCACTCTATATGCATCCGAAGAAGTGGGCTGTAGTCCACGAAAGGTTATGCTCTAATAAATTTGTTAGTCTCTAAGATGCCACAAGTACTCCTGTTCTTCTTACTACAAATGATGTTCATAAATGAATACTGAATGGGGAAAGCAAGAGATGCAAGTCAAGGTACTGTTCTCATGTGGCTGTTCAGTAAGGCACATTCATATTCTCATGCTTCCATGAGACCCATGCAGCATGTTGCACTTGCATCAGAAAGTAACTAATTAACTTTGCAACTTTAGACATTTTGAGTTTTTTCTCATAGGCAGCTAATAAGCCATTATCTCTGCTATGAAGGTGCAGCTTTGGACATCAGCAGGTTCCAGTGCTGATATAAATAGTCCATAGAAACTTTGATCTCAGTATGTCTTGCTCAGCGTGCTCTGTGGACTGAATTTCTATAAAAAGTTGAGGGGAACTACAGTTTTCTCTATTGTATGGGAAGGGTAGCTTTCCCTAAGTTGTCCTCAATTATTTTAGTCAAGAAGGGGAGCAGCTTTGCACAGGTAAAGAGAGCTATATCTCATACTGTTGGGTGGTGTCAGTCACTACGAAACTTGGTTTCAACAGAGGGGTTTATTAGCGAAACAACACTTTCTTCTAGGTTTTATCAGTGGCAAGGAATAATGTACCATTTGCAGACTCTTTGACCATTTAAGAAGTGTGGGAGAGGGATCCATTCACAAGTTTCCTTCTCTGATTCTGTTTTAGGCACAGGATCAGTCTTATCACTTTCCTGTCAGATCCAGTTTTTTGAGTTTGTAGAGCGTTGAGCTGGAAATGTTTTAGCCTTCACCTCAATATGTCTGGTCCTCTCATTGTGATAAAGACTTCAGGATTGTAAACTCTTAAGTAGGATTGAAAGCTTTCTTGCTTTATTTCCCTAAAGGGCATGGATTGGGCACTATATTTCTTACAGCTGCTCAGGGATGGCCTTTGTGAAACCCACGGAGGATCCAGACCAGTGTGCTGTGGTAGGGGGAGGGCGCCATGATGCTATTGATGACAGTGTTTGTGCAGCTGCCATCTCTCTCATCCAACTGCCTGAAGTCAGCTTTAGCGATGTCTCATAGAAACCATCTCCAAGTCCAATAGGGGAATATGACAGAAGTCTATAAAATTATGAATGTGGAGAAAGTAAGTGAAGAAGTGTTATTTACTTGTTCATATAACACAAGAACCAGTGGTCACCCAGTGAAATTTATAGGTAGCAGTTTTAAAACAAACATAAGGAAGTACTTCTTCACACAATGCACAGGTAGCCTGTGGAACTTGTTGCCAGGGCTTGTTGTGAAGGCCAAAAGTGTAACTGGATTTGAAAAAATAAATAAACAGACAAGTTCAGGGAGGATAGGTCCATCAATGGCTATTAGCGAAGATGGTCAGGGATGCAACTCCATTCTCTGGGTGTCCCTAAGGCTCTCATTGCCAGAAACTGGGACAGGGCACCTGGGGATGGATAACTTGATAATTGCCCGGTTCTGTTCATTCCCTCTGAAGCATTTGGAACTGGCCACTGTTTTAAGGGAGGATACTGGACTAGATAGCAAATGGTCTGACTCAGTATAGCTGTTTTTATGTTGTTGTATAAATATAGGCATAAGCACATTAAAATTATACTTCACTGGAATATTCAGAGGCACTTCTTAGTGATGGCTACTTCTACCTCAACTTTCATCCTCCTGCGTTCTGATCTTTTTGTAATAGATAAAGCTGTTCAAAAGCAGGGGCTCTCAATTTTTTCATAATATTGGAAGTTCTTTTTGTTTTGTTTTGGACAGCCTTTTCGGGGTGTTTTGAACTTCTCTCAAACTTTCCTTTCGTACAGTGGAGGGAAAAATATTTTGGGCCGGCGACAAAGCCTGGAACTCTTTTTATTAAGAAGTGAAAGTTAAATAAGTTAGCAATTAAAAAAAATAGATTAGCATAGAAAATACTCTCACAACTGGACTAGTCTGCTTGCTGTCACTCCTGCTCTCATGTTCTGCCAACCCATTTTTAAGCACTTGAATGAAAAAATTGATCCTCTAGATAAAAACATTGGACATCAAGATTCCACTCCCACTGAATTGGAAGTAGTACAGTAGTTGGTTTTCTAATGACTATGCTGTACTTCCAGTTCTTGTTTCTGAATCTCTGCGGGCTCTCAGAAAATATTCTTTATCTTCTCTAAGCCATCATTGTAGTAAATGGGAAGAGAGAGGCAGTCCCTAATGAAAGCAGAGTTCCAATTGTACAGAATTTAGAGCCACCACTTTGAATTGCACCCAGAATTATAAAGGTAGGAGGAAGCCAGTATAGGTTGTAAAATGTCCTACATATTGACTGCTCTACTTGGTTGGCAAGGCCTGTCTTGCTGAGTGGTAATTGAAGTTTCTGCTTAGCCATCCAGGGCCATTCCAGATGCATCTTGAAATAGCCCAGCCTTGAAGAACTTGAATAAAAATATAGTAGCCCGGGTACAAACTACTTTTCTGCCTTCATGCTTAGAGGAAAACTGTTGTTTGACGTAATAATTAAAAAAACACCTTGTTTTAAGTGAGTGGGCAAATACGGTATTACAAGAATGCAGAAGTTCACCCTACAGGTGCCGGGGTGGATGACTGGCAAAATCTGAATCATCATGGAAAAAGAAAGCCTTCAGGCCAACTTCAGATTGTTGGGGAGGTGGGTGTTGGGGAAGCAGAATGAGCCAGTATGACTGACTGGGAGTCCAGAATTGCAAGCCACTTTGGCAAGAGGTAGATGCACTCCAGCACCAGATGGAGCAGTCACAAATCCCTGTCAATTTCTCTAGTTTCTTCTTCCTGGCAACCAGCATTACCAGACTTTATAAGCATGCTAATGGCTCTGTGATCCCAAAGATTTAGCACTCTACTCTAATAGCCTCACGTGTGCACTGACCAGGAGTGGTGATAGAATGGAATCTTGAGAGACCACATAAGGAATGAATAAGCGGTTACACAAAACCTTTCAACAGAAGGAACAGTGCCACTGAAACAATCTCATCCATTCCTGTCGGGGTGTAAGCAATGCCTTACTGTCAAACTGTTGATACATATAATAAGTATCCATACTTGATGACTTTGCTGTTGATCTCCTGACAATGGAAAAATACTAATGCAGTCTATGTTCTATACCTACACATGAAAACAGATACAACTGGAGCGGCACCACTGTGACCTTTTAAATGACCTTTTCCTTATAGCGTGTCTTAATTTCTATAAACAAGTGCCTAGCTGGTATTGTGATATAGGCTCTGTAAAGCAAAACATAAATGGGGAAGGTTTATGACCATGTGGTGGTTAGTGGGGTTATCAAGGTGGTGGTTTGTGGGGTGTTCTTGAAGAAGGGCTAATTGGTGCTTGTTTGAGTGTTGGTACTCGGAGGAGGCATTAACCATTGATAAAGGAATCAATTTTCCTGGTGCTGTTTTTTATGTCGTCAAGCTGACATCAAAACGGTCCAAGCAGCTTACTCCCCTACTTGTATGAAATTGTTACAAAAAAGTGCCTGTAGTGCAGCTTTCATTCCAAGATTATTTGAATGTCTAGAGCAGGGATCGGCAACCTGTGGCACGCGGCTCGTCAGGGAAATGCGGGCCTGGAACGGTGAACCACGGCCAGTGGGAGCTGCGATCGGCCAAACCTGCAGATGCTGCAGGTAAACCATCCCGGTCCGCCAGCGGATTTCCCTTACAGGCCACATGCCAAAGGTTGCCGATCCCTGGTCTAGAGACTTGGGTCAATTGTATACACCATCTTGGAGGCCTGATCTTGCTCTCCTTTTGCATGCAAAACTTGTATTGGATTCAGTGCTCTTTTTCCATGAGAAATGACTGGAGAGTGGATTAATCCCAGGATGTGCACTAAGCAAGTACAAGGAAACAATTTCACTTTCAGTGTATAGCAAATACGTTGTGATTTCCTTTTCCCCAGCCAATATATAGCAAAAGCCAGTATTGGCAAAACACTGAGACTATTCTTTACATTTTGTCTCAATTTTACTTTATAAAATGGCCCCTGTCACAGCACAATTTACATTTGTACAATGCCCACAGTGAGGTTTCAATCCTGAATATAGTCTTTAGCTGCAACTATAATATAAATAAATTCCATTTTCTTTACTGGTATTTTCTTGTACTTCTGTATTTAAGCTGTATCTATAAATTGTGTAGCTATGGTTGTAAGTGAATGCCAACAGTAACTATTTACCGGGATTTCATATTGACAAGATTGACAATTATAATACAGTTCAGGAGAATTTTTGTTCTAATTGAAGTATATACTCAACATTTTAAATGTATTTGTGAACCATTTGGCTAAACACTAGTACTTACAATAATGTCAACGGGTATGAAGTTTGTTTCTCTGTAGTTAATTAAAAATGTCTTTTTGGGTTGGCAGAATGAATACAACTCTTAATGCAGGAATGGATGCTAATTCCATTAGTTTTAGTATTTTATTTTTAAGAAAAAGTGTTACTACTTTCTAAAGAGCTTTATAAACCTCAGTGACACACTTCTTGTATGGAAGTGCTGATACATCTCTATCCCGATATAACACTGTCCTTGGGAGCCAAAAACTTTTACCACGTTATAGGTGAAACCGCATTATATCGAACTTGCTTTGATCCACTAGAATGCACAAACCTCTTCCCCCGCTCCTCCCCCCGGAGCACTGCTTTACCACATTCTATCCAAATTCGTGTTATATCGGGTCGCGTTATATCGGGTTAGAGGTGTATTTTATGTGAGGCAAACATAAAACAAGGCTAGGCCAACATTCAGGGCGGAGGATGTGGGGTTTATTGAAGATGAGAGGCAGAAGAGTTGTGCATTTTAGCAGAAATGTGGCGGAGAATAATAGGTTCCTCATGGTGTAGGTTATCAAAGCTGTTCCAAGCATATGTGACGAGACGAAAAAGTCATGCAGCCAAAACTGAAGGAAAGAGAAGCCAAGGGAGCAATAAAGGAAAGGGGACTAGAGAAGGACAACAAGAGAGAAATTGTTTTGATGGTAGCAGGACAGCAAAGGGTCTTGCAGATGAGAATGAGAATCTTGTATTTTTATATTAAGAGACAGAACTATTGAAGGATTTGGAGGAGTGGGGGTGGTGATAGGTCAGATTGGTGGAAAAAGACTTTGGCAAAAGCATTTAGTACCACAGTCATGATTCATGCAAAACTAACTTCTACCTTTCAAGCATTTTAGTTGAAGGTATGTACACTAATGCACCTATTTTATGCTGTAGAGCAGTTATGAGAATTACAGGAAAAAAATCAGTAATAGTGCATCGGAAAAGTTCAAGCTGAATAAGTTAAAGTGTAACTCATCAATATTATCAAATCTAGGACAAACCTGTCCCTCTCACGCACCCAGCGGTGGTTTAAGTATTTGAAATAAATGTAGCCATATGCTTTCAAAAATACCCCATCCCACTCATTCCCTGTAATTGTTATAGAATAAACTGAATAAACTGATGGTGACTCAAGAGAACTGTTTTAGGTCTACAAAAAAACTTTAACCCTCAGCAATTCCTTTTATAGTGCAAATATATACTTTTTTTGTAGAACTTAAAAATCGCACATTAGTTTAAGAAACCCTTTCAAGTGACAAATCTCTAGGTCTGGGTGGCTTTCGAAAGAAGTTCTGTATATCTTTTCAGGAGCTTAGTGCTTCAAATCCTTCAAAATCTTCTATTATTTCCTTGAATGGGGAAAATTGGCCAGTTCCGGTTTTGGAGGCCAGCATAACTGTGTGTACAAATGATTAAAAATCCAGAAGACCATAGAATGTACTGATCAATATATTTTATCTAGTCAAACTATTAGCTTAGTTACTACCACTTGACACCAATTTGGCTCTGTCCCAGGAATGGACACAAATCATAATAGGTGGAACACTAAAATTGCATTAAACCAAAGGATAAAAGTAGCCTGCTAGCATTAGATGCAGAGAAGGCATTCAGTATGATTGTTTTGATATTACCGGAGAAACTTAATTTCAAACTTTAATGTATAGCCTGCACTAAACTGTCCTACTATTCTTCATGTGCATTTTTTATTTTCATGTCCTCTCATCGGAGACTTTGTTCTTTTACAGGGATAATGATGTCCATTGTCACTTTGGGGATAACCGAACAGAACTTGTAGTAGCTTTCAGATATTCTGCCTGAAATTTAAAGCACCACAATCCATAATAAAGAATATAAAATTGCTCTCTTTGCAGGTAGTATCCTGCCTTATCTAAGTGAAATACAAACCTCCCTGCAGGGGCACATCTCTGTAGCGTGTGGAAAAAGTTTATCTTAATTCTGACTGAACCACTAATGTCCCAATTAGGTCTAAATTTCATATTATAATATTTCTATCTTGTTGGCATTATGTATTGATATTTATAATGAAGATTAGTTGGGTGTACAGGAAGTCGGGCTAACAAGTGATTAAAAAAATGAATCGCAGTTAATCACAAGATTTTTAAAAAATCACGATTAATCACAGATTTAATCACACTGTTAATAATAGAATACCATTTATTATGTATTTTTGGATGTTTTCAGCATTTTCAAATATATTGATTTCAATTACAATACAATACAAAGTGTACAGTGCTCATTTTATATTTGATTACAAATATTGGCACTGTAAAAAAGATAAAAGAAATAGTATTTTTCAATTCACCTCATGCAAGTACTGTAGTGCAATCTCTTTATTGTTCGCATGGCACTATTGTAGATGGAGTTGCAAGGTATTTGCAATGTATTGCTAAACATTCGTATGCCCCTGCATGCTTTGGCCACCATTCCAGAGGACATGCTTCCATGCTGATGACGGGTTCTGTTTGATAACGATCCAAAGCAGTGCAGACTGATACACATTCGTTTTCTTCATTTGAGTCAGATGCCACCAACAGAAGGTTGATTTTCTTTTTTGGTGGTTTGGGGTTTGTAGTTTCTGCATCCAACAGCATGTTCCGCACCTCGGCCCTCTCAGATTTTGGAAGGCACCTCAGATTCTTAAACCTTGGGTCAAGTACTGTAGTTAACTTTAGAAATCTCACGTTGATACTTTCTTTACATTTTGTTAAATCTGCGGTGAAAATGTTCTTAAATTGAACAGCATGTGTTGGGTTGTCATCCAAGACTGCTGTAACATGAAATATATGGCAGAATGTGGGTAAAACACAGAGCTGTAGACATACAATTCTCCCCCAAGGAATTCGGTCACAAATTTAATCAAGACTTTTTCAACGAGCATCATCAGCATATCCTCTGGAATGGTGGCTGAAGCATGAAGGGGCATATGAATGTTTAGCATATCTGGCATGTAAATACCTTGCAATGCCAGCTACAATGGTGCCATACAAACACCCGTTCTCACTTTCAGGTGACATTATAAATCAGAAGCGGGCAGCATTATCTTCCATAAATGTAAACAAACTTGTTTGTCTTAGAAATTGGCTGAACAAGAAGTAGGGTTCAGTGGATCTGTGGGTTCTAAAGTTTTACATTGTTTTGTTTTTGAGTGCAGTTATATAACAAAAACAAATCTGCATTTGTAAGTTGCACTTTCACGGTAATGAGGTTGCACTACAGTACTTGTATGAGGTGAATTGAAAAATGCTATTTTGTTTCTTTTTTACAGTGCAAATATTTATCAAAATAATATAAAGTGAATGCTGAATACTTTGTATTCTGTATTGTAATTGAAATCAATATATTTGAAAATGTAGAAAAATCAAAAAATACTTATAAATTAGCTGAGGGGTGAAAACATCTACTGTGTGATTACAACTGTGATTAATCACGATTTAAGTCGATTGAAAAAAATAATTTGTTTTGAGTTAATCACTTGTTAACTGCGATTGACAGCCCTAGAAGGAAAATTTACTAAGAATTTGTAATCGCTGTGCTAAATATTAACTTGTAAAAAAGATCAAACTAAGCTTTCCTGTGTACTGAGTTGTTTATAACCTAGTGAGTTTTAATTTTATTTTTTATCTGTGATAACATTTGACACACTCTGATTCCTGTGTAACTGTTCCTCTTTCTATGATCTCAAATGAAATAATTAAAAAAAAAAAAAATAGTATAGTCAGACCCGTGTAAGACTACTTTATTTGAGGTGAATGGGTTACTCCTGGGAAATTCTGTGTCAAAAAATTAAAAGTTCTGCACAAAAATATTAAAAATTCTGTGAACAGCATTTTGCAAAATCCTGAATATTTTGTTGTCAAAATAATGCAGTCTAATCCATCTAGTTTCAGCTATTTTGGTAATTTATTTAAACTACAATACAATGGATGTAGAACGGGAGTGGCGCGCAGTGGAGGAAATCCCCAAACTCCCTGTGGGTAATAACGTAGCTAGTATTGACCCTTCTAATTATTAGTCAACAAATATACGCAGCCATATGCTCAGTGTTACATCATAAGCAACTGAAGAGCAAGTGAGGACTGGGGACTCAAACTCACAATGTATACTGACTACTGACCATCTCCAAAAACGTCAGTAGCAAATAATCCATGGAGCACATTTTGATAGGAAGTTTTTTCAGTCCAAAAATTTAGACCAGTTCTAATCACTAAAGCACCATAAGCATTTATAAGGCCGCACTGTCCTTTACAATAAGGTTCCTTTACACCACTCTGGCAATGTAAAGGAGCCTTAAAATTTTATACCTGTTTTATACTCCTGTGGGAATTCACTAAGCAGGCTCGGCTGCTACATTCTCCTCTGCCTGGGAGAACAGAGCCTGTCTCATGTTTCCTCTTCAGAAATACCCCAAAGCTCTGTCGCTCCACGCTGTGTGTCCTGCAATAGTGAGCAAGAGGGCAGTCTGTCTCTCTCTCTTTCTCTGACGAGTCTGCACTGCCAGGGAGTGGGCACATGACTGCTCTTTGGGCTTCCCTTTGCTTCCCCGTCAGAAGTCATTTTTCTGCGGGTAAGCAAAGACATCGGCGGGGGCCATGAAACACAATGATGCAAAATTCCCCGAGGAGTAATGGGTTCCATCCTCTGCTGCCTAAAAGGTTCAAATTTGTGCAATTTTTAAATTGATGAGTTAATGTCTGAACATGGCTGTCAATAAATACTTTGATTTTTTGCAATGTTTATAAGCCTGTGTCTGTCAGCCAAATGTACTAATTGCATTTCTGACTACAGAAGCAATGTATTCTGCTTTATACTAGGTCAGACTTGTGCCAAGTCTTGGTTTTTCCCCTATTTAAAAAATGGACCACCAGGCTAACTTTTGAGCAAGGATAGTTTAGTAACCAATTATATACTTCATTTTATGGCAGATCTGAGTTCTAAATTTGACAGTTGGTAGTATGCAAAACTCTACTGCAGATATGTCAAGTTTAATCGTCCTTGATGCTATAGAAAAGCTTTAAAGAGCTAGCTGCTTTTTAAATGCAAGGATCCTTGATAAGATTGTTTGCAAAGGCAGTGTATAAACCAGAGGTTCCTAAACTCTGGGGCGCAGCCCTGTTCAGGGGGGTGGGGCGGGAGCGCCACCCAGCTCTGCTCCACTCCCAGCCATTTCCCCGACTCCTGGTCCCACGCGTGGCCCCAGCTGCAGTCCCCTTGTCCCTGTCCACGTTTTTCCCCCGGCTCCTGACCCCCTGCTCTGGGGGAGGGAGTGTGACCATGAAAAGTTTGAGGACCACTCGTATAAACTGTAGATGTGAAATGTAGATACAAAATATTTGCAGGCATGGATGAGCTGTCTGGCATAAGAGTTAATGTATTTAACTTTTCAGTATATGTACTGTTAGGTCAGTGTCCTTGCAGAATGATGACCGGATTTTATTAGAATTGAAACTAAGATTTATGTTCTTATATCGAGGAACAGAGACATAGGCTTTGTCTTCTCTGGAACTTCGTCAGCAAAACTTTTGTTGTTCAGGCGTATTAAAAAAACACATGCTTGAACAACAAAAGTTTTACCGACGAAAAGCGCGGGATGAACAGCTCTATGTTGGCAAGAGAGCTCTCCTGCCGACAAAGCTGCTGCCGCTTGTTGGAAATGGAATTTTTTTTTGTTGGCGGGAGAGCTCTCTACAGCACGGCTGTAATGGCACAGCTGTGTCACTAAAAGGTGGGTAGTGTAGACAAACCTTACTTGTGCATCTCCCATTAATGCTAATGGAAGTTGCAAGCATAAATCCTTGTGCATTAGGATGATAGTATAGTCATATGTTGCTGCTTGTGAAGAGTATGGTCACTCATGATATCAACCTTGACTTGAAGTAGTGTGTCAAACTTTCAGGTAGCATTCCAAGCTACTAGTGCATACCATTTTCCTTTGTTGTTTGTGTCCTTATGTA
This sequence comes from Trachemys scripta elegans, assembly GCF_013100865.1. Lineage (NCBI taxonomy): Eukaryota > Metazoa > Chordata > Testudines > Emydidae > Trachemys > Trachemys scripta. The sequence goes on from NC_048300.1 coordinate 36,011,403, forward strand.
CAGGTAGATATGGAAAAGAGCTTGGGGTGAGACTAAAAATGTAATGGCTTATGATTGTTGGCTGGCAAATAGGTCACTGATAAATAAGCTGCCTGGGCAGAAAACTGTGCTCCTAGGATGATTAGTCATTTTAAGGGTTAACATAACAAACAAACCAAAAAAAAGAAGAAGCTTTATTGTACTGTTATTCCTCTTGTCTAACACTGAAAATATTTTGCAATCTTATTTCTCCCAAACACGACTGACTTTAGTTAGTTTGAAATCCGTGAAATCTAGATATGATCTCAAATGCATAGGATCTTTTTTCCTTTTAGCTCAAAAGAATTGATTTCAGATATTTCTTTTGACTGTGTCATTAGTAAGATGGTGTGAATTGATAAAGCACTAATTGCATTGTGGCCCCATCAACTGTGTAAAACTCTGCAGTCTGGTGGTAGGAGGACAACTTTAAGAGCTTCACCTCCCAAACATTGATGAATTTAAAAATTGTTTTTCTGTTTGGATTTGAAAGTAAACACTTTCTTGACAGTCTTTCCTCCCCCCTGCCTCCATTCCAATTTATAGTGTTAAATCATCCTGCCTGTGGAAAAAATCTGCAGGTGGGTGCTCAAGACGGGTTCCTCAAAGAGATTCCTCACACTGTCCCTTTTGTTGGGTGGAATTGTCCACAAACCTGGTGGAACTGCACTGTCCCTTGCTCCTCAAATGTTTACAGTCAAGCTGGCCTTCCAAAGTCTCTTTCAGGTTGCCACCAAGATCCATTTGTGGAGGGGCATGTCAGAAAAGATATTGCACCTCTGTCTGTGTTGCCTCTTTCCCCTAAAGTTCCTGGTGTGCCTGGCCTGCCCAGTTATCACTTTGGACCCAAGAATGCTTTTTGCAGGGTTTAGAGGGAGGGGCCAGAGTTGTAGATGCCAGTGAGCCCCTCTTTTCTCAGTATGCAGAATCTGTTTTTTTTTTTTTTTTTTCCTCTGTGCAAGGGATCTAGAGGAGGATGATCTGGGCCAATCTGCGTAGCTGCAAGAATGACTTTAGCACACGCTTCAGAAAACATATGCACACAATGAGGACCTGCTGAGTACAGTTCAGTGCATACTTTTGTCTGTATATTGGCTGTGGACCACATCAATATAATTAGGGCCCTACCAAATTCACAGTCCATTTTGGTCAACTTCACGTTCCTAGGATTTTAAAAATAGTAAACTTCATGATTCCAGCTATTTAAATCTGAAATTTCATGGTGTTGTAATTGTAGGGGTCCTGACCCAAAAAGGAGTTGTGTGTGGGGTCACAAGGTTATTTTGGGGAGGGGTGTGTGGTACTGCTACCTTTACTACGTTGCTTCTGCTGAAGGTGGTGCTGCCTTCAGAGCAGGGCAGCTGGAGAGTGGTGGCTGCTGGTTGGGAGCCCAGCTCGAGGCAGCCACTGCTAGCAGCAGCGCAGAAGTAAGGATGACATGGTATTGCCACCCTTACTTCTGCACTGCGGCTAGTGGGGTGCTGCCTTCAGAGCTGGGTGCTGGACCAACAGCCATTGCTCTCTGGCCACCCGGTTCTGAAGGAAGCACAGAAGTAAAGGTGGCAATACTGTGACTCCCCTAAAATTACCTTGGGACCCCCTGCAACTCCCTTTTGGGTCAGGACCCCCAATTTGAGAAGTACTGGTCTCCCTTGTGACGTCTGTGCAGTATAGGGTAAAGCACACAAGACCAGATTTATCAGTCTGTGACGTGTTTTTCATGGCTGTGAAATTGGTAGGGCCCTAACGATAATTCAGGGTTTATCTACACTTGAAAGTTAGTGTGGATTAAGGTAGGGTGTGAATTTAAAGCATAATAGCTGTTCCTGATTAACTCTGTGTGGACCATTCTGATTCCAGAACAAGAATTTCTAACAGTTAAGAGATTTTATGAATTTTTTATAGTTGTCATATTTTCCTAGTCCTTAGTGCTGTGGAAATAAATTAAAAAAAATCTTTGGTTGCTACAATGTGTTTTCTTTTATATCCATTTATAGAATATCAGGGTTGGAAGGGACACCAGGAGGTCATCTAGTCCAACCCCCTGCTCAAAGCAGGACCAATTCCCAGACAGATTTTTTGCCCCAGATCCCTAAATGGTCCCCTCAAGGATTGAACTCACAACCCTGGGTTTAGCAGGCCAATGCTCAACCCACCGAGCTATCCCTTCCCCCATATCTCTGATGTAATAGTGTAATTTTATAAGACGAAAAAATATCTTCTAGGTTTATAATCTTTACATTGTTCAGCCCTCTTTGTTAACTTTTATAACCAGTTTAAAGTGCTATTGTTGCTTGCTGCCTCATTTATTGCTCTTCAGAAGAGTTGTCTACAACTATTGGGGAAATCGTATTCCTTGCTTCAAAACTTTTTGTTTTACAAAAATACCATTTGAACCATTTTTAGGCAAAGCTATAATCAGTTTAGCCTGACGCCCCAAATAGGCAGACATTTGACAATATGAGAAATATACAGTTTTATGCAATTCTTAGTTGACTGACCACCCACCTACCCCCTCTTCAAACGATACAGTAGTCTGCCTACACTGGTTTAAATCAGCATTGAATGTCATCTGTAAAAGGTTTTGGCTTTTTTGGGGTGGGGTGGGGGATGTTAGTAGAGGGGAATTAACATTTTGTGGAAGGAGGTTTTTAAGTGTCAATAGATCCTTTGCTCATTAACTGACATAACTGGCTTTTGTTTTTGTTTAGCACACATCTGATCTACCAAGCAAGGCTCTTTGCAATTGCACCTCATCAAAAGGGGAAAGTTCAAGAACAACCTATTTTGGGTATTCAGAATAAGCAAGCACATGGTTTTGACTGGGCCTTAAATAAACTGGATACCTCTGTCAGAAAAACTGGCCGCATTACTAGAGCTCTTCTACTAAGAATCTTCAATGACATGTGCAGAACAGGTAAAGCTGCTTTTCATTATATGCTAAATAGACATTTCATTTTAAAGTTTTTGTCATGCTTGTTTAACATGCTCATTTAAAGTTGTGCAGTGCTCCCTTCTAATGTCTGGCAGCCGCCTGCTTTGTCCACTGCTTGCAGGAAGAGCCGCCTGTTCCAGCTAGCTGGTGGGGGCTTGGAACCAGGGTGTACTGGCAGCCCCCCATCAGCTCCCCCCTATCAGCGCCCCTAAGTTCCCTGTGCAGCAGCTTCCAGCAGTCTAGCAATTGCAGCTATCCCTCCCGCCACTGCCATGTGCTGCTCCTGCCCTCTGCCTTGGAGCTGCTCCCCGAGCCTCCTGCTTGCTGTGCGGGGGGGGGGGAGGGGAGGAGAGAGGGTAATGTCAGGGTGTCCCCTTACCCCTTCTTCTCCATATAGAGCAGGGTGGGGACAGGGACAGAGAGAGACCGAGAGAGCCTGGGGCAGCACCTGCTGACTCAACTTCCTGATCCACTTAAAAAGACAGTGCTTTTAAGAGTGGATCAGCTTACTTAAAGGAGCAGTGTGCATCTCTCTCTCCCACACACAAGGTGTGTGTCTGTCTGCTGTGCTGTCTCCTCTCCTTCCTGTTCATGCTGCCTTGATGAGAGGCTACATTAACAACAATGTGTTAACCTTTGAGGGCTCAGCTGAGTGCTAGTTCATCATTTAGCAGCAAGGCATTCCCTGGGAAATAAGACACCCTCTTGCACCCTCTAACTCCACAATCATCATAGCTGTGAACAATATTACATTGTTTATTTAAAATGTATAGTGTGTGTGTGTATATATATATATATATATATAAAAAATATTTTTTTTGTCTGGTGAAAAAAATGTCCCTGGAACGTAACCCCCTCCCTCCCCCAATGTACATTAATTCTTAGCGGAAATTGGATTTGCTTAACATCATTTCGCTTAAAGTCACATTTTTCAGGAACATAACTGCAACGTTAAGTGAGGAGTTACTGGATTAACTTGTATGTAAGAGACCAGTGACCATGATAAAGCAACAAACCTTCACTCTTCCACTGTTGTGGTAGAGGGGAGTAGCAGAAAAATCTGGTACTAGTTCAGGCAGATGTTCAGTGTGCTTTTATTATCTCCGAATGAGTTGCCTGTGCTATTTTACGTACATCAGAGCAACAAGCTATCTTTCCCTTTGCTGAACATCATCTTTCACTGTGTCCTATCTAAGCTTGGTTATAAAACGGGAACAGGGATTGTCTTTTTTTTCTCTGTACAGCACATGTAAAAATTGTCGTTATAAGGAACGACACTGTATCTTTAAGATGCTGGTTATTGCTGAAGGTGAACTGAAAAGGAAAAAAAAACTATTATCCCAGTTTCCCCTGTAATTAGATTATTTATGTGGTGAATGCTCCAAACAAGTTAAATTTCAAAAGTTTTTTCTTCATCCTCCTTTCCCAAAAGTGGGTTTATTTATTTTAAAGTTAAACTGATTTCACTGTTGAATGCTCCCACAGGAAGTTTTTTGAGGACATCGAACACGCATGGTTTTGCAGATAACTGTTAACTTACCTAGGGGCTCGATTCTTTTCCTTCTCTCATTAATATTTTCTAGCTATCTTTTTTTAGCACTTTTTTTTTTTGGTCTGAGCTTTAATTTTGTCTTTTCTCTGGGTGTCCCCTCTCTCCTTGAAAAGTCATGTTATTGCAGTAATTAAGTGGCTGAGGCCAGTTTAGGAATCGTCCCTTTCAGTTCTGTCAAGAACTCAGATATTCTCATTGGTTTCTATAGGATCCAGTCAGGGCCGGCTCTAGGTTTTTTGCTGCCCCAAGCAAAAAAACTTTTGGCTGCTCCTCCCCCCCCCTGCACACCGCACCCTCCTGCTGCCCCAGCCCATGGTCACTGGTAACTTGCTCCTAGGGCGGGTCATTCAGCAGGAATTTTGGATGTGCACAGAACACAGACAGGATTGGTTCCCATATGGTTACCAAACTGCAGTAAAGTGGAACAATTTTCAGCTTGTGTGATTGAAGGATATCTGGATGCATATTATAAGACTGTCCTACATTAAATGAGGAAAAGTTGAGGTGCCTTTATTATTCTTTTGTTCCATTCTTTATTTCTGTGGGGAATTTGCCAATGCAGTATCACTGTCTTCCTTTTAAACAAATAAAACTAAAACTTAAAAATAATAATAAAACAAAAAGCAATGGCGGCTGAAAATAGCAATCCCAGTCCTAATAACCACTGGGAAGCATTTCTTGCTCAATTTATTCTACTTTTTCCTACAGCAAGTTACAGTTGATCAGTATATTTGATTTGGGAGAAATGAAGTAACAGCTGCCCAAATTGACCTTGAGCACTCCTGAATTTTGAGGGTGTTCAAATCTGGAAGGCAGGTGCTGGATTCCCTTTCTGAATATTAGCTAAGTCTGGAAAAGAAAAGTCAATTTCTGCTTCCATGGCTCAGAAGTGTAAATCCTCCTACCTGCCTGGTATTGTATCTAAAGCTGCCCAGTCTAGTAGAGCCTCCCCTCCCTTACTTTTCATTTTAAATTCTAGTGGGATCCACGTACCTGCCTTGCTAGGCTTCAGATAGAGAGATGCAATGTCCATTTAGTCCACGCAACTCTTTCTTTGGGTGAGAGCCCAGGGCTGGGGCAGCAGGACGTGCAGGTGGGGGCCAGAGCTGGGGCAGCAGGGGGTGTGGGTGCAGGGGGAGGGGAGAAGAGCCCAGGGCTGGGGTGGCAGGGAGGGCGGGGGAGGGGAGAAGAGCACATGGCTGGGGCGGCGGGGGAGGAGAGCACAGGGCTGGGGTGGCAGGGAGGGCGGGGGGGGGGGCGGAGAGCCCAGGGCTGAGGTGGGGGGCGGCAAAAAACCTAGAGCTGGCTCTGTTCCTACCATTTACAGCAAGGTGTAGCATGAGGTTTCAGTTCTACACTCCGTCCCCCTCCCTTTCCTGTTAATTGCGGCCGAGGGAATGCTGGGAAATGTAGTTCTTTCCCTGCTCCAGGGCTGGCTCTATAGGCAGGGAGCTAACAAAGGAACTACGGCTCCCTGTTGGTTCTCAACTCTCATGCTGGATTCTTGTGCCCCTGCAAATTTACCACCCCAAGCACCTGCTTATCTTTGCTGGTGCCTAGAGCCGGCCCTGGGTCCAGTCCTCTCAATTGAAGTGAATGCAGAATCATTCTTGAACAGGATCCAGCCTATTATTCATTCAAGGTTAGGGTCAGAACAGCCTTATCAAGAAAGATCTTCCCCACTAGAAGAGTACTGTTTTTCAGTCAAGGGTTCTAAGTTCTCGGTCGCGAGCACAAGGTATTCCTTTTTGATCTTTGATTAAGTTATACTAATGAGCAGATTAATTACAGATACAAACTGAGATTTTAGTTTGCCTGTGTAAATAAGTTCCCCATTACTAATGTCTTTAAGCTTTGCATTATTTGTCCTGCAACATCAAAGATGCTCCTTCTTTGATAGAAAGAGTAGCTTGAAAGTTGGCATGAAGTAGCTCAAGCCGCTCATTTACACTTGAGTTGCACAGTGCAGTTTGCCCCAGTTTTTATAAAAGAGTAGACTAGGATTTGAAACTGGTCAAGGTTTAAACCAATGTTGGACATCTCCATCTGGGGGTTGCGCTGATGCATTATCTTTCTTCTCCTGTGTTTGATTTATGCCTGCTTTCTCTTTCTTTGTCTTTTGTCTTCTTTCCAGTTCACATTTCTGTCTTTATTAATATTGGACTTTCATTCTCATTTTCCCTTTTTTCTCCTCACCTCTTTTCCATTCTCCCTTCCCACCTGTCTTGATTCTCTGTCCTCCTTTCCTACCTGTGAATAGCTTGTCTGCATTAGTGTTCCATTCCCATAAACATTGTTTGCAGTCAGTAGTTTGCAGATGTAGCATCTTGTACACATGGACACCTTTTTTTAAAAAAAATCTCTCAAGGTGTGGGTTTAGACTCCATCCATCTAAAAGGGATTTCTTCTTATGCTGCAAGGGATTAATTGTTTCACCTTGTAGTTATTTTATTCTGTTTTATACTTCCTTTTTTACAGTTCCTGTACATAATTTATAGTGACTAATTTACATTATAAAGCATTAATGGCATTTTTGTGAGTTGCATGACTAGCTCAAGAATTTGATTATTCCTCACAGTGTTGAGTAGAGGCCTGCTTCTGTTTGACAGTATTAACAAAACCATAATATAACCCATGCACACCAAAAAACCCAGCCCATCACGAACAGCAATTATTGTCTCTCCTATATTTTATTTTCTGTATCTGATGCTCTAATGCAGCACTTACTTTCTGTCACAGGAGTAGTCCATCTGATGTAATGAGGCCTCTCTATTAAGGTGGTGCACTAAGAAAGGGGTATAGGTACATGCTGCTTTAAAGTAGGTAGACTTTTCAAAGAGACTTGAAGATTTCTTGTAAAATTAGAGTTTGCAGTTTGCTTGCTTATGAAGTCCTGAGTGCACTGTACCCCTTCCCTCTCTTAATCCTTCTCTTGTAGGGGTCCTGCTACAACCTGCCCCACTGGTCCGCCCAAGAAAGCCAGACCGGCAGTGGTTATTTTTCTCTGGTACCCCTGGGGCTGAGTATTAGAGTTGGAGGAACTCTAGAGGTAGACCTGGTCACAGGCTCCTTTCCCAAACTGTAGACCAATGTACAGAGTAATCACCATATTCATATTTAGATGATACTTAAGTAACCTTGTTAACAAGATAATAATTCTGTCTTGGGACAAATGGATGCGGAGGCTGAAAAACAAATGTTAATCATCTCAGGATGTATTGGTTGTTCAAGTTGGTATGATGTCAGCTCATTCTGAAGTATCTTGCTAATATTCTCCAACCATGTCTCAAAAATATTTGTCCAAAAGTTTTTTCTCTATCAGCAGTATACAATGAGAAGATGAAGTGGCAATGTTTGTTCATGTATGGATGGAAGAATTCAGGGCAGTAGCCAGTCTGAGTTCAGGGACTTGTATATCTTACATTACTGAGACTACCAGATGATTGACTTGGTAACTGTATAGCATCCTTGCATTCTGGTGGAAATCATTATTTTTAAGTGTAATTATGAAATACTGTCACCTGATTTTTCCTAGATGTCCTGTTTAACAAAAAAACGAAATTGTGACAAAAGTTTCATGTGTGTATTTCAAAAGGACACTGTCAAGATTTTTAGGTTCTAGATTTAATTTATTGTAGCTTTATAACGTTTTAGTTGTATATATTTTTTACTTAAATTTAACATTTCCCCCTAAATCGTCACTTTTCAATTTATCATAATAGAAGAAATTTAGTGTGGCATGAGTCATTCAGACATACGCTTAATGAATAAGAATCCATATTTGTCAGCATCTTCAATTTATACAGCCATAAACTTTGTTCAGCTTGCTTTATGAACAAAAATTGGAGATTAAGTCTTTTAAACAATAACATAGCAACAAAATAACAAACTGAGTAAATGAAAAGGCAAACTCAAAAAGATTATAGATTCCTCTCTCCCCTCCACCCCCCCAAGTGAATTTAATGCTGATGCAAGGTACTAGATCATCACTGCTAAAAATGAAATTCTCTCTGTGAAGAAAATGCCTAAATTAGAGACAACTGCATTGTGAGTTTTTTACATGCTGCATTGTCTATAAGCTTCAACCCTGACTTGGAATGATAACTTTTAGAAGTTGGCAGATAATTGTCTTCATTCTTATTCAGTTGTTGACCTCTTTATGAGAATGGAAACATGAGTGCTAGCTGGGGTGGTGGACGTTCCATGGCATGGATACTTGTTCACTAGGAAAAATATTGAAACCAATGCGTTTTGCAAAAGCCACTAAAAAGGAAAGATTTATATTAAGTTTTTGGGGCCTTATTAGAATATTGGTCAATGTTTTCAAAAGTGGTTACACTTATTTAGGAGCCTAACTTTAAGCATCGGAGTTTGAAAATGGTAGCTATTGTGTTTAAAAATTATTATATTTAAAATCTAAATCCATTTTTTATATTGTCCTTTTTATATTGATAGATCGAGGGGCAGTGGAACAATGGAATGTACTCATTCTTCTAGTAACATGTTTTCCCAGAGACTCCCGCATATAGCTTTCACTCATAGTGCACAGTTTCTTTTGTATATTTTTTGCAATGAACATTTTTGTTTGACTGGTATTGGATCTCTAAGAACAGTGTTGTTTTATTGCAGGGTATCCAAGTAGTAACCAGGTCTTGCTTCTGTTGCGAAGTTGTGGTTCCTTGTTGCCTGAGGTCCCATTATGTGAAAGAACAGAACTAGCCCACATGATATGGTACAAGTTGCAAGTCTTGGGTATGTCTTTTCATATGTTTGACTACAATAAAGCATATACGTATTATAGCAGTATATTCTACTTGCTTTCTTGGAAACAAAAAGTAGAATGCATTTTAGTAATGTTAAATGCTGAATTGTTATGTTTTGCTGCAGGAATTTTTCTTTAAACTTTGGCAAATATAACCTTATATTTACCACCCAGGTTTTTTGAGGCTAGAGGCCTGTTCGCCATTCTGAGAGTTATACTGACATCTAGGGGTACTAACAGTGAACCTGAGGGGTTTTTTTCCTATTGCTTATATCAGATAGTTGCTTTTGTTTATTGTTATTGTGACAGATTCTAGTTCTTTAATATTGTAAACACTGAATCTTGTATTGCTAAATTATTAGTTATTAATTATTTGCCTCAACAGCTGGCAGTCCCAGTGTTCTAGTGTTAAAAGCTATATATAGCCAAATTGCTATTTCATTCTGATAACCACTAGAATGACCATTTATTATCCATTAATGTCCATCTTCTGAAACATATGCGTGATACCGTGTTCTTAAAAGTAGATATTGAGTAGGGGTTGAAGGAAGTCACATTATTTTTCAGAATTTAGCAATTCATATATAGAATGCAGAATAACACACAGGATAGCATTGATGTTTCTGTACTCTGTATATTTAACATTTTAATTATAAATAAATGCACACTTTATAGAGTTACTCTGCTCTGTTAAGCAGTTGCGACATACACCACAGAGATGGATACAATTAATTGATTGTTTGTACCGTAGTGTCTTTTGCATAATAAAGTTGATATATAAAGAAATCCAAGGAATTTTCATGTAGCATTTAAAGATATTTAACTTGTTGAACTTGAAGCAAGCTGCTTTATTTCAATCACTTTGTAACATCTTGTTTAGGTGCCGTGTATGATGCAAGTCATTATAATGCTTTGCTTAAGGTCTACCTTCAAAATGAACATAAATTCTCTCCAACTGAATTCTTGTCCAAAATGGAGGAAGCTAAAGTGCAGCCCAATCGAGTAGGTACTACTTGATGGCATCCTTTCCCCCTTCTAATGCTACTATTGAATAAATCCAGACTCTTAATTTTTTATGTTTTTTTCACAGGTTACATACCAAAGATTGATTGCGGCATATTGCAATGAGGGCGATATCGAAGGCGCTAGGTATTACTTTGCACTTAAGCATTTCTTTGCTGCAAGTGTTTTAAATACATATGCTTCTCATCCCTCCCCCCCCCATTAATATAAAACCTACTTCAAGTTAATTTAAATTTTGGAGCAAAGAGGAGTCAGTTTAGTGTGTGTGTGTGTGTGTGTTCAAATGTGTTGCCTTCTCACAGGTGTAGAAGTAGTAGATTGTCTTGTCAGTTCCGTGGTCATTGACAAAGAACATAAGATTATGAAGGAAGAGGTGTTACCATGCAGGAAAAGTGCTCAGCCACTGGGGAAGGAGCGTATATGTTTTTTTTCCTCCCCCTGTATAGTGTTTGTTGCTAGCTGATCCATGTAATGTGAGTTTTTTAATTCCAGAAGGAATTGCCTTTGGTAAGTTGTGACAATGTAATTGCTGGGCACAAGAGGAATATACATGTATGGGAGTGAGAGGAAACTGATAAAACTTGTAACTGATGTTAAACAGAATTATGTTTATATTTTAAATGACTAAAATAGATAATTGGAGACCAGGTGGGGGAGGTAATGTCTTTTATTGGACCAGCTTTTGTTGGAAAAAGAGACAAACGTCCAAGCTCTACAGAGTTCTTTCACCAACAGAAGTTTGTCTGATGAAACATATTACCTCACCCACCTTGTCCCTATAATACTCTGGGACTCACAGGGGTACAAAAACACTGCAAACAACATAAGATACAACATTTCAGGAGTAACAGACTTGTTTAAATGATTAACATTGTGTTCCACATCCCAAAATCTGATCACTCAAACGTATCTTTCTGTGTTCTACCTGATGATCTAGTGCTTACTGTGCAGCACAACCGTAGTTCACCAGTTTCTATACAAGGAAAACATAACAGTAATTATTATTTTGTATCTTGCAGTAAGATTCTTGGATTTATGAAGACAAAAGAACTCCCAATCACCGAGTCAGTATTCAGTAGCCTTGTGACAGGCCATGCAAGAACTGGGTAACAATATACCAATGTTGTTTGTTTTTAAATCTTCTTCTACTTATCCTGTACATTGTTAATTAGCTGACTCAACTGCATACATCACGTGCTACAAAATGGGGGGCAACTACAATCATTGTGAATTACTGCATATAAAGACACTATTCATTCTGGAAAGATGTTTTCTCTTTAAATGTCTTTTGTATTTATGTCTTAGACCTTTACAGCTGTTATTAACTTAATACCGAGAAGTAAAAGGTCAGTTTTCAATCTAGACTTTGCCTTGGGCTTTATCTAAAATATTGAAAAAAACCCCAAAATTATAGTTAATGTTATATTGGATGATCGTAATTAAATAGAGTTACCATATGTCCGTTTTTTCCCGGACATGTCCGGCTTTTTGGTAATCAAACCCCCTTCTGGGGGGAATTTCCAAAAAGTCGAATGTGTCGGGGAAAAATACTCCCTGGCTTACCTTAGAGCGGGCACCGGTAGCTGCTGTGCTCCCTGACTCCTGGGCTCTGTAAGAGCCAAGCGCTACCGGCTTCGGGCAGCCCCCATCCTCCGGACTCTGTGCCGCCAGCCGGGTACTTCCCCTCCAGGGATCCGGGGGCACAGGGTCCAGAGGCATGGGGGCTGCCCGAAGCCGGTAGCGCTCGGGCAGCTCGGCGCTTACAGAGCCCAGGAGTTCAGGGAGCACAGCAGCCGCTGGAGCCCGGGAGGGGAAGTGCGCGTCTGGGGGCACAGGATCCGGAGGCATGGGGGATGCCCGAAGCCCAAGCGCTACCGGCTTCACAGTTTGCTGGGCAGCCTCCAGACCCTGTGCCCCCGGCTGGGCACTTCCCCTCCCGGGCTCCAGTTGCGCTGGGGAAGTGCCGGCTGGGGGCGCAGGGTCTGGGGGCTGCCCGGCAAACCATGAAGCCGGTAGCGCTCGGGCAGCCCTTTTCGCGTGGCTGGGAGGGAGGAGGGGGAATGCGGGTGCCCGGGGGCGGAGTTAGGACGGGGACTTTGGGGAAGGGGCGGAGTTGGGGTGGGGAAAGGGCGGAGTTGGGGCGGGTCTGGGAAAGGGGCGGTGCCAGGGCCCCGTGGAGTGTCCCCTTTTTTTATTTTTTAAATATGGTAACCCTAAATTAAATCTATTGATATTTTTTTAAACATCTGCAGAGATATGGAGAATGCAGAAAATATCCTTTCAGTGATGAGGGATGCAGGAATTGAACCTGGTCCAGACACCTACTTAGCATTACTGAATGCATATGCCGAGAAGGGTGACATTAACAATGTTAAACAGGTATTAATATTTCATGTGTAGGTAAAGCTTTTCCTAAAACTGTTTGTTTAAAATGGATTGTATGATCTGTTTAATATGAGCTGATTTATTTAATACTGAAATTCCCTTTTTTTCCTCGCACACAAAAATATACCAGTTGGTCTTCTAAAATAATTCCCTAGTGGACAGCAGTAATTAAGTAGAATATTTTTTTTCAGCTGAATAATTGTGTATTTAATTAATTGAAACCTGTCTTGCTAGTATTATACATTTTATAAAACTCTATTTTATCTTTTTGATAGGTGCCTTTTATTGTACATTGTATATGTAGAAATGGTGAATAATGCTTGCTGATTCATTGTCTCATCATAAATGTAACTTTTTGAAAATCAGATGAAAAGAGTATTGCACAATATTTTATTTTCATCAGTGGAAAGAGAACTTTTTTAGTGCTTGATCTTCTCCCATTGAAGTCAATGAATTTTTGCCACTAAGGCCCTATTTTTTATAAGAGCTCCATGGATTTAAACCTCCTGTGCTCAGAAGGAGCCCCGCTTATTTCAGTAGAGGTTACATCCTCGTGCAGGGGTCCACCCACATGGAGCTCCTTTGCAAAATTGGGGCTTTCGCTATCTGCTTATTTCATAAGGTCAATAAATAAATACTCCCCATGTAGGAGAAGGGGAGTAAGGACACTTACTGTAAGGCTAGGGTTTTGGTGTCAGGGAAAATAGAGGGGACTCAAGTGGGGGTGTGAACTGTAGGGAGGGAAATTTAATTTTTTCAACTTAAACCACAAAAACAAAACTCACCTCACTCCCACCCCCCAAACAATCAAACAAATGTAACTAATAAGATACATGTCATCACTCTTATCACTTTGGGCCAGATTCTGCAATCCTTTTTTCAGTAGTATTTGATGTTGCAAGTTTGAAACTAATGGCAATACTCACAGCATAAGATATTACTGAGTAGGAAGAAAGGGTGTCAGAATCTGATCATTGTATATTGTATCACTCTCTCTTCACCCCCTTGCCCTCATCTTTACAATTTAAGCTCTATGGAGCAGAAACTGCATCTGTGCTTGTGTTTGGAAAATATGTAGCAAATTTGAGTGATACATCAATGTAAATACTTTTGGCTTTTTAATGTACTATGTTTGAGTCAGAGTGTAGACTTTTCATTAACATTACACTTATTCTCTGGTTTGTGGTTTTGACTTACAGATCCTGGAAAAGGTTAAGAAGATGGAAGGCTATTTTATGGACAGGGATTTGATGCAGGTTATTTTTACCCTTGCAAAGGCTGGATATCCTCAGTATGTCCAAGATATTTTGTCGCAGTTGAGATGTGAAAGGGGATATATTCCAGGTAGTGCTTTGAGTCGTGTGTCCACAATCGGGTTACTGTAGCTGTGCTTTGAAATAGTACTGTTACTCAAGGTTAAGAAAGAATGCATTTTCAGTTGGTTGCAATGAAAGAAAAAGATTTGTTACTTAGTGTGATATTGTGTATAAGGCTTTGTGAAATCCTACTGAGGCAAAATAATGCTGTGTGTTAATTAATTTTGTTTTCTAAAGATAGCAGATGTGGATTAGTCTGGGTCATATTTTAAAAACCTAAGGGTTTTCAGAATTTAAAAACAGATGTAAGCATTTTTGATAATTTTTTTGGTATTTGCATTACCACAAACTTCTAAAGTTTACTATTTGCCCTTAAATCCTTGATAATCTAGCATTTTTCTTAAAGAAAAAAACATTTTGTGTAACTTCTGTAGTGGCAGATATATAGGAATACAGTGAAGAGAGGCTATAAACATTGAATATGACTTTCTGTAACAATGGTTGGAGGCAATTTTGAATCCTGATATGTTACACCTATTTGACAGTACTTCTAGATATACTTCAATAGCCTTTCTCCATTAGCCTGTCTCAACGATTTGTCTTTCAGTTATAGTATTTGGGACGTTCCTGGACCACTATGAAGGTGATACTTCTAAAATATTTGGCATGAGTCTTTCAGTAGTAAAGGAGATGCTCATAGCACTATATAAACTATGCAAATAAAAAGTTTCAAATCTGAGATCTGTAGCAGTTAGTCCCACAAACAAACTATGTTATAAGATACTTGTAAAACAATTTCTGTTTTCTTTCCATAGATGCAAAGACAGGGATCATGCTAATTTGATTTCTTGTGTAGTCTAATGCCAAAATAGTTTGTTCCAAACTCTTAATAAATATTGTCTTTGGTGTTTTAAATCTCTAGATGCAATGAACTTGTCTCTGACTTTGATAACTCAAGGTTTGGAAGATACAGCTTTCCAAGTTCTCAAAACATTTCCTACCTTACCATCTGAAAATCACAGTGAAAGCAGTATGGACACTGGTAACTTCTTCTTACGACACTGTGTAACTATGGATAAGGTATGCAAGATGTTATCGTTTTATCAGATTTACAACTGTATGGTTGGTAAGCTTAAGGGAGTTATGAAAATGTGGAAATTGTAGTTTTGTTCATGCACTTATTGTTAGAGTAAAGATGGAATGCATTAAGGTAATCACTTTAATATTTCACCTACCAATTTACACAGTAAGTGGAATGTTTTATGAGCAAAAACGCTTGTTGGTGTCTGTAATAACTGCTTTATGGGTATAAGAAGGATCTTTTCTTTAATTGCTAGAAAGGAGTTCAGAAATTGAGAAGCATTATGTGTTCATTACAATTTATTATTATAGAAATTAATTCTTAAATTTCTTTCCAGCCCTTGAGCAAGCTGAAACAGTTCTGTGATGAGTTAAAAGAAGCCAATATGCACTCAAGTCCCCTCCAGTTTACTTTGTATTGTGCGTTGGAGTCTAAAAAAGCAGGTACTTACTTATTTGCTTATTTTAAGCATCAGTTTATTTAAACTATACTGTCGTTGTCTTATTAATAGTCAATTGCCTTGTGCATGTTTTCAGCTTTGGCAATTAACCTGATGAAGACAATGAAAGAGGAAGGTTTGCCTCTCAGACCTCACTATTCCTGGCCACTGCTTGTTGGGTATCGGAAGGAGAAGAACGTTCAAGGTTAGCTTTCTGATACATAGTTCTGTTGCCTTATTCATAACTGAATGTACAGATTGACATTTAAACCCTATCTAGAAATGTGCTTGAAGGTGAGTGGAGGCCCGACGGTGTGTAATTCTTGCCATCACAAACATTTCTACAATTTTTTTCAGAAATGCTTTTCACTCATTTCCCATTTAATTGTGACGCAGTCTTGTTAGTTTAAATAAAGAATTCAGTTTTTAATAGAAAGCAGAGTGAAAAACACTATATGAATGGGATTTTTAACTCTTTGGATTCCTGGCTCCACAAAGGTTCTCTGCTGCTCTATATCCCATACAGTAGTTCTCTGATCTTTCTCTCTTGGAGAGACTTATGGAAGTAAGGTTGTATGGTAATGAGTCACTGTAAAAGCCGAATCTCTCTTTTTTGACCATTTTTTTTTATTTCTATTCACTGATAAGTTAAATGTGAGCTAACTTACAATAATAAGAGAGGCAAGAAAACTTCCATTGCTGAATGAGTGATCATGACCTGACAGCATACTGATTGAAGGACAGAAATGTTCAATCTTTTGGATTCTTAAGTAGGCTTAAGCATTTAGCACGCTTTCCCTGTTACACATGGGGATGTCTATAGGATATGAATAAGAATTGAACAAATATTAAATTTTAGAGTACAGTATCTAATTCTTTGGTTTGCGTTATTGGTAATTCAGAAAGAGTGGTCTCATAAAAAGATGCTTTTAACAGAAGTACTTCCCCCTTGGGAAACAAAAAACTGTCTTTTTCATCTTATCTCACAGTATAATGTGCTTTAGAATGAGATGCAGAGTTGTTAGTGTGACACTGGGTGACAAACAAAATGCACAAACAAAAAAAAAGTGCTTTTAGCAGACTGTTCATATTGCAATTTTATTTTAAATATACAGTCACATTCCAGTTTGGAGGAAATGCTGAAACAAGTATTCCCTAATTGTTTCTGGCTATAAAAGTGTCTCAATCCTTTTTAGAAAAGCCTTTATGAAAACAATATTCAGTTTTTATTAACTCTTTAGCTCCATGCTGGTGCTAGAGCACACGGCAAGTTGCCCTCCGACACACACTTTCTGAATACTGGAAAGTTTTCACGATCGCATAAAAACTCTTGAAACCTACTAAACAGGGCAGGGCTACTATATAATTCTAGTTACTCCTGCTCAAAACTGTCATCCATACTTGTGTACATGTGTATTTTGATCAGTTAATACTGCTGTGTTGCTTTATCAAAACTTGGCTCTACCTACATAATAGCAAAATATGCTAGAAGTATGCTGTATTGCAAAGGCTCCTGCATATTTCTAGAGCCTTACTAGGTTGTTGTACCTAATTGTTGTGAGAAGAGTAACTTTTGTGATCTGAGGTGTCTTGGCTTAATTTGAAATTGTAGAGTCTTCAAAAATCTGCAATACTTTTACTTGGCTGTCCGTAAGAACTGATAGTAAGCATTAGAATGAAGTCATGCCTTTTCTGCCCACAAAGACATCCGAGGGTAACTTCCTTGTTGGTCCTGTGGTAATAGTGTGCATTCACAAAGTTATTTTGTGAACTCAAATTAGCATCTCGTCCTTCACAGTTATGAGTTCTTAAGTTTAGGGTGAAGATTCCGTGTGTGTGTGTGTGTGTGTGTGTGTGCTTATAACAGCCAGTATGTGATGTGGAAGCAGAGAAAGAACTGACAGGAAGGGGATTGCAATGCATGACAGAGATAACATTGTTAGCAAGTGTCAGGCTAACTGTAATCCTAATAACGCGAGATTTGGAGAAGTGAGGATTGTGTGAGGCGAGTGGGAAAGAACTGTGTGAGAAGTTGTTGCGACCTTGTGTAGATGATGTGTAGATAACCTGGAATGTAGACTAAGAGTCTACATAGGTCATTCTGATACCTTGTTTTTCTCACTTATGTATAAACAAAATGCAGCTGTTGCTTTTCATTGTCTGTAACAAAAGGTATAAATGCTTGTTGTAAGTGTTTACCTGTTGAGAGACCTGCCTAGGAGGGGGAGATCCTGTGTCCTAGTGCACACTCTCCCTCTATGCAGTTGATAGAGAGAGAATAAAGTATCTGACTTTGCTGTACCCAACTAAAAGAGTGAGAACTATGTTATTCTCCGACAGTGAGTAAACTCAGAACTCTTAAAGTTAAACTTCAAATTAAAGGAAGTCTGTTGACCGTTCCCTTCGGCACTGAAATATCAATATATTTGCTGTAGATAGGTGGAATAAATGTTCTTGCCCTTTGCCATGTGAAATCTCCCCTGCATTCAGATTTTTTTTGGGGGGGGGGAGAGGGAGGGAATAAGAGAGATTCAACATTGTATTAGCTTGGTTTTTTTACATGTGAGGAGAAGTATTAAAAAAAATGGATATTCGTTTTTGATAGACAATAGGGAAAGTAATAGTGCTGAAAAGAATCTAAAGGTGATAGTGGACAGTAAATTAGCTGAGTTCTCAGTGTTTCCTAGGAGCAAAAATTAATTGGGATATATCAAATAAAGGTGGATATAGAGTACAACATCTCATACCACAGGGGAGATAATGGTTCTATTCTCCACAGTAGTCTGATGTGGCATACCGCATACACTTCTGGGCAGCTATCTCCATACCAGAAAAGTATTGACAAATTTGATAGAATTTGGAGAAGAGGCAAAACATATTGAGAGGATGGACTTTGAGGGAGGTTAAAAGTTAAATAACTTGGAGAAGAAAGAGGTGGTGTGTATTATAACTGCCTACCAGTATTTGAAGGGTGTAAATGCCAAAGGGGGAAAGGAATTATATAGGGTGGCCCAAGGGGTTATAACTAGTAGAAGGAAAATAAAAAACTGAACATTGGGGAGAACATCTTATTGCTGACATTAATTATTCTACAGACTAGTCTTCCAAAGAAAGTGAGGGACGCCCCATTGTTTGAGTCATATAAAACTAGAGTGGACAAATGGTTGAATATGCTGTAGACAACTGTCTGGATTACAAGAGTGAGTAGCAGATTTCTACAATTTCATTAAATAAGCCCATTACAGATTAGACATGTTTTTATTTTGTGTGCTGATAAAGCTAAAAGCAAGTTCAGGCTGTTTATTTTAATATTTTCCTATGGTTAAGTAAATGCAAAGTTAGACTTTTTCAAGAAAAGGGTATGCTGCGAGGGTTTAAAAAAAAAAAAAAAAAGAGGGAGGACTGCAAATATAAAGAGCATTGGGACACATTGTGTCAATAGACCATACAATAAAAATCTTTGAAAGTGGAGGATGGTTTTGGGTGATGTTTTGCTTATATCAAAGTTGTATAGCCGTGTTAGGTTTTTGCTTAGCATCATTTAGCCAGTTTATTGAAGCTAATTTTTAAAAATATTTAGCTGTGCTTTTTATTTTTGCTTTTTATAGAACACTGCAGTATCACCTCAACAGTTACTTACAAAATATAGTATGCAAGGTTCCCTTTGCTAGTAGAGAATATTTTCAGTTTTCACATTGACCCAGTATAAAAAAGCCCAATAAATGTGATAAATACAATGTGATTTTTTGGTTTCCTTGAGGTGGGTAATGGTGTTCCCCAGGAAAAGTTGAAAATACTACTTTAAAATATTTGTCAGACTTTTTTGTCTTTAAGGTATATTACTCCACTAGAAATTTTTTGAGTGCACCTTTAAGTTCAAATTTTGACTGTACATTCAGCAGCATTACACCATTCTCCTGAATATAGCCTCATCTTTCAAAATGAAAACTCCATTATTTGATATCTGACCTAAATAAATGCGCAAGTCCATTTTCAGCTGCCCTTACTTGTGCAGGATTGTACCTACCTCAACAAGAAGTTTCATTGATTTCAGTGGGGCTACTTGAGGAATAAGGTACTGCTCAGTGTGAGAATAAGTGGTAGAATCTGTCCCTTAGTAGAAGAAGAGCTGGTTTCAGCCAGATGTGAGGAGGGGAACAGAAGCTGTGGCTCTATCCACTCTCTGTGCCTCTCCATCCTCTCAGGCAGTTCCTACTAGCTCAATCATATGAATTAGGGAGAGAACAGAAGCTGGACACCCAGTGTCTGAACCAGGGATAGGCAACCTATGGCACGTGTGCCAAAGGCGGCACGCGAGCTGATTTTCAGTGGCATTCACACTTCCCGGGTCCTGGCCACTGGTCCAGGGGGCTCTGCATTTTAATTTATTTTTAAATGAAGCTTCTTAAACATTTTATAAACCTTATTTACTTTACATTCAACAATAATTTAGTTATATATTATAGACTTGCAGAAAGAGACCTTCTAAAAACGTTAAAATGTATTACTGGCATGCGAAACCTTATATTAGAGTGAATAAATGAAGACTCGGCACACCACTCCTGAAAGGTTGCCGACCCCGGTCTGAACCCAGGAGCCCAAGGGCCCTGTAAGATCAGGCATAGAAATGGTTGGAGGCGTCTTACTCCTCTGCACAGCTATGTGAGACCAACAAACAATTTTGTCTAGGGAATATGTTTTTTTTGTTTTGTTTTTTTGTTTGTTTTTGTTTTTAAAAGGGGGTGGATATTTAAAACTTGTTTTAGACATAACTTTCACTGTTGCAGAATCTCCATTTAGGGCACAGGGTTCTTTCTTCAGTGTGTTCTGCCATTTTGCTGCCATTTCCAAGAGGGTTTGATTCCCCAAAGTAGAGCTTGAAAAATTACCAGTTGGGGGGGGGGGGGGGGGGGGAAGAGGCGCACTTTCAGAATAGTGTAAAGCAGCAAGTCCCCTAAACTTAATAGAGAGAGAGCTTTTTTTAATGGATAAAAACTGGTTCAGTTAATCTTCTACAGCAGATTGTCCATATGTTGAATAGTTTCCTGTTTAACATTAATTCTTAATAAAACATGATTTTTATTTGCTTATTTATTGTGATTTTCCCCCCTACACTCCCCAGTAATTTAGAAATAATGATTAGGATATATGTTAAAGTGTGCTGAAATTTTTGTTTAATAACATTTATCCTGTTTCAGTTGGGACAGTTAAAACCCACCAGACTTATTCTGAAGAATAAGACTTGCCAGGAGTAAGTCTGATTGACTTCTATGCATTGTTTGTACACAATATATTACGAAGATTATATATGTAAATTATGTCTCAACGGTCTATTTATGGGCCAGTCCTGAGGCAGAGGAGTGGAATGATCTAGCATGCTTTTGGGCACATCCAAATAATTAACAGAAATATCAATAACTTGCTATATTTCACTGAGTTTGATTGCATTGTAAATGTGCATTCTGTCTTAAATAAAACATACATTCAAATTTGTTATATTTTAAATGCATTAATTTTAAATTAGAACATCAGCCTATTTTAAATAGTGAAATTATATTTAAAATCTCAATTGAAAAATTTTTTTTTAAAACCATGCTCACTTTTTATTATGTGAGCTTAAAGACACCTCGGTGTTCAAATGCTTATGCAAGTGCTTAACTATGAGTATGTGAGTAGACTTGTAGACTTCACTGGAGCTACTTACCTGTTTAAAGTTAAGTGAGTGTAATTTTTTTTGAAGATTGGGGACTCAAAATGTTTACTAAAAAGGATTACGAAAAACGAAAGATCTTTAAACTAATTTTGCGGTTCACTTTATAGGCTGTCTGACTTTTTTGCATTTTTCTCAATTTAGGAAATTAAAACCAACTAGCCCACTTTCATTTATAGTAAGTTTCTAGTAATTAATTTTCATATTTTCAGGAATCTCAAAAATACTCAGAGGAATCTTACGTAGTAAAGGGATTTTTTTAAATAAAATGTGTGTGTAATTTAGCAAAATCAAGAAATTTTCTTGGCTTTTTCTTTTTTTAATAGGTTCTTAAAGCCTAAATTTTGGGCAAACTTTGACATGACAGCATCCTTCTAAATGTTTTTTGCACGGTCTCTTAACAAAAGTTATCCATTTAAGAAACTCAGTCAGAAAACTGAGAGCATTCTTTCTTAACAAATGTTGCTTACACGCACACAAGCTTCTTTATGAAGAACATGTTCACTGTAAAAGACTTCTTTTGGGACAATGCAATAAAATGACTTTTTTTTGTATTAGCCAGTTTCCCTCTTACTAAACACATATGATTGCATTCTGTGTGTCTTGACTTCTGGCTGTTTTTATGCCCATTGCTTAGGTTTGAGAGATAAAAGGCTGAACAGCACTGGTATCCTTGTGATGTCCAAAGAAATTCTAAAGGCAGCCATAAGATGCAAAAATACTGGTCTTAATGTCTTTGCTTTTGATTGACACATTTTAAAGTGTTATGTGAGTGACAGTATCTTGTAACTTCATATTGAGAAAACATTAATATACACCTCTACCTGATGTAACGCGACCTGATATAACACGAATTTGGATATAACGCGGTAAAGCAGTGCTCCTGGGGGGCCGGACTGCGCGCTCCGGCAGATCAAAGCAAGATATAACACGGTTTCACCTATAACGTAGTACGATTTTTTTTGGCTCCCGAGGACAGCGTTATATCTGGGTAGAGGTGTGCTAATTAATAAAGCTGTGTGTCATGGAACAAAACTTAAAAACGTAAAACTGTGGACTACTTTTGTGATGATAAATTAGTGGTTTTCTGGTTTTTGCTGTGCAAATATTGACTTGACAGCGAAAGCTTTTAAAGAAAACCAAATGAAAATGAATAATCTTCATTTTCCGAAATAGGGAAGATGAGACATATTTTGGATTTTTAAAAACTGGGGCAGGGAGGGGGAGGTGGGAGAACTTCATGAGAGTGAGTGTTAAAACCACTAATAGCGACCAGACATAGCTTCCATGGTATCTGTTGCCCTTTCTCACACCTTTTTGCCAGTTAACCTTAACCTTCATCTGCAGCACCCTAGTCTAATACTTACGCTTCCTTGTCTCTGCTCAAGAATTGTGCCAAACTGAGTGGTGGTTTTGTGACAGATGTCTATTAGGGATTTGGGAGAGCCCAATAAACTCATTTTCCACTCTGACCTAAATAAGAATTTGAACCCAAGTCTGCAGCTAGAGTACATAATTCACTGTGGTAGGTAGCTCCCTGTTGAAAACATCTATTTCTTGTAATAGTTGACTTGAACTATTACAATGGAACAGTCTTTCTGAAAAGTAACATTACCTGGGCTCTATATTAACATTTTCTACATCTTGCAAACATAAAATAGAAAGTGGGTGTCAAGATCTGAAAGGTATCAAGCAAGATTTACTGTAATTAATTCTTTGTTCATAATTTTGCAGATTCTCAGCCAAAATCAGACAGAGTTTTGTTTAAGGCAGACTTGAGCAGATGATGCGACTTTAATTTAGTGTGACTTGCCTGCATGTATTTTTAAGTGCTCAAAGGGAATTCACATTTGATTATTTGCACCATAGTGCACTGCATAAAATATTCATGGAAGTGTCACTTTTCCATAGGTGGCACTCCGGGGCAAAGACAGGGTCTTTTGGAAACTTTACATTTTTAAAGTAACAAATATGAGAGGCAAGTTGAAAAAAACATATGCTGCTTGGATCTGGTGTCCTGCAGCATCTGACAAATCATTTTTTGCTAGCAAAAATTCCAATACCTGGATAGTTTGTGACATGAATCAGAGTTAGCTAACTAGGTCTAATATAATGAAATTCAGGAAGATCTTGCAAATTTGAAAGAAAAGCCTTTAAAGCACTGAAATGCCCTTGTTAGAATAAATGCTGAGTGTGATAAAGATTTCAAAATTCAATGGAATAATATTAGTTTTTATTATTACTGTATTGGTTGTATAATACCAGCAGTATTTCTCTCTGTTTAGAAAAAAAATAAAAGAACAGCTGATGTATTGGTGTAATAGCTGTGTGGTCAATTTTAAGAAAATGTTTAATGTTTCTTAAAATTTATTTTACTATAGTTAGCTTGTGTTGGTATTGTGTTATTTTCAAATAGATGTCTATGCTGAAAATTTAGAACTTGATCTTGTGAGGTGCTGAGAGCCTCATGCAAGTGCAGAGCGATTTCAGTGGGTGTTGTGGGAACTTCGCACCTTGCAAAATTTAGCCCAGTATCTGTGTACAAACTAGACAAACTCACTAGGATGCCTAAGCACCCAATTTGAACACGTAAATATTTATTCAGTCTTATGCAAGGTTAGATACCTGTTTTGAAAGCCTGGACCTTAGCAGTAGAGTTGGGCACGAGGACCAAAGCTAAGTGTGTTTCTTAACACACGATCACAAATGTCTTGAAGCTGGTTATATGCATTTATTTATGCAGTTCAAATTAGTTTCCGTATTCAGCGCATCAGATATTATGGACATCTTCAGTGTACGGTCTTAAAATATTTATAACGAAGTAAAAATAGTAAATTGAGCAACAATTCTGGGCTGGCATCTCATCTAGGTATAGGTGCTAGTTCTTTAATTATAATCCCAATGAAGCAGTTCATCTTCACTAAACCAAAAGTATGCTTTACTAACACCACAGATGCAGGGTGAACTAAGAGTTTTCAGTCTTTGTTAGTTTACTATGGAATAAGATAGACATAAACCATTTTTAGCTATTTTTGATTTCAGAATTAAGAACTTGATTATTGAAGTAAAAAAAAAAAAAAAAAATGCCCTGCTTCTGTGCAGCAGGAACTAGAGAGGGGGAAAAATGTACTGAATAAGCATGGAGATTAATATTTATATCTTTCCTTTTTAAAAAGAATTGAGCTTTTAGTTATCTGAAATTGTTCAGCATTCTGTACACTTTCTAATATTGCTTCTTTAGGTACTATTGGGGTCCTTAAAGCAATGCATGAGCTGGGGGTGGAACCTGATGTGGAAACATACACAAACTATGTTTTGACAAATTTTGATGACATTCAGACTTTTCGTGCTCTGCTACAGGTAAGTTTAAATGAACAATTTTATATATTGCTATGTTATGGCCCAATTCTGCAGCTGCTCAGTGTGTAGGACTCTCATTGACTCCAGTGGTGTTCTGGGGCATGCAGTTGCCACACAGAGAAGCCCATTAATTGTTCTATGGACTATTTTTTTTAAAGTTATTTTCCATTGTTTGCCCACCTTTTCCTCTTCCCCGTTCACCAAAGAGGATCTTAAAATCGCTATACCATGTGATGTTTTTCAGTAATGCATTTTTCCATTTCTGGAAATAAAAGATTAAGTAATACCATGTAGCTGATTCAGTAGCTTTATTTTATTATTTTCCAATTATGCAAAAACTTTGGGTTTTAGTTCTTTTTCCCAGGAATTTTCTTTCCTACTGGTGGTGGTGCATGTTCAGTCTTTGTAGCGGGATTGTACCTTTAGTGGTAAAGAGTGGCTCCTCTGGCCAGCTAATTAGTAACACCGATGGGCTTTCGGAAGCTTGTCATTCTGTCCTCTTGACAAGAAGAATGGTGTCTACAATTTGGGGCTCCAAAGTATTTGTAGAAAGGGGACGTTGTTCAGCGGAGACATGGGGAGGGCAGTGTTTAAAAATATTGCTGAGTATCAGGTTCCAGGTGTGTATAGTGTAATGCTTTTTATCCATAGGAAAATGGCTGTCCATTTGAAACTGAAGGACTCTTCGTAGCAGAATTAAGACATGAAGCAGTATATGGAACACTGGAAAATGTTTTAACATTATGTAAGTATCTTCAATGTATTTAGTACATGTCTTTTTAACAGATGCCGATATGGAGTACTTAAGTTGATGTGTGTCTGTAAATATTCAGACATGCATTTTAAGGGTGATTTAGATAGTGGTTGGGGTTGTTATGAAGTTTGTACCATATGGGGGCATTGTGGCATTTGTGGAATGGATCTCAAGGATATCTTCTGAAGCTGCCAGTTTTTGGCAATGGGTTTTTTACATTTGTTATAAACTGCTTTTTTAATATGAACATGCCTCATGGGCTTTGCATACATGTTTTTTATTCCTTCATATTACATTTATAAAAAAAACTACAAATGTGGTACAAAAATGGCAAAGTGGTATTTGGGTTAATTTTATGTCCTCATCAGTCCCTCTGTCAATAGGAGCTGCAAGTATATAACTAATGAGATAAGCAGGCCCTAGTTTTACAGTAGTGCACGTAAAGTTTTTGTTAAGGACCTGATTTTTGTCAGAAGACTTTGCAGTACTCAATAGGCCCTAATCCTGCATAGATTAACACCCACACACACTCCTTTATTAAATTAAAATCAGTGACGTGCTTAAATCTTTGCAGGATTGGCACCAAGATAGTTTTCTTTAGTTTGTCTAGTGTACTATTTAAATGTATCACTCAAAAACAGATTAAATAAAATTAAGGTTTAGTACATCGCTTTGGCTCCAATTTAGAGATTTATAAAACAAGATAGAAAAATTTCTGATATATTTTTAATTCAAATGGCAAATTTTAAAGCAAACATCCTTCTGCAGCTTGCCTATATCCTGCAGCATTGTGCAACTATATGAAAATTTGAAAGTAAAACTAACTAGAAATAAAGGTGGAATATAATAGTCTGTTTTCATTGTCTAATGTAAAAAACCCATAAATAACTAAAAAGTGAATCAAAGGTTTAAAACTTTCAGGTTTTAAATCTAATTTGGTATTAGTTAAGTTTTTGACTAGTATCCTTGTAAAATTAAAGATCGACAGTATTTTGTTTAAGTTTATTTAATGTGTAATGCTTATATAGTTGCAACATTGCTAACCTAATTATTTATGGTACTTACTTATCTTGTAAACAATTATGGATTCTATAAAATTCACTCTGAATTCTGCTATCTTTTGTTCCTGTTACCCCAGTCAATAACACCATGAAAATATAATACTTAGCTGTTCTTTCAGACAACAGAGTAGTAGTGCCTGGCTGGAGCAATGGTAGCTCTGCTGGATATGAAACATTTTGTAAAGTTTCTGTTACTTGAAGAAGCAAGACTAAGTGTCCTTTATTTTTTGACTTTGGCTAGAGTGATCAACTTTTAGTATATCCAGTAACGGTGGTTTTGTATTGTCACTCTTGATGTAGTTTTAAATAGTAGATTATTTAGCCAGAGACAAATTCATTACATGAGCAACCATCTTTTGTAGTAGTATTCCATATACTAAGGCTTGTAATTGAAGAAAGCATGCAAATGTTTACCTTGCAAACATTAATTTAAAAGGAATTTACTTTTGTAAAATTAATGTTGGCCCAATGTTCATTAATGCCAGTTAATCTCGTCAGCGCCCAAAAAATAAGGCACAGACAGTAAACCGTATAAATTTGTTAATGCAATTTTATAGGGAAAAAACTGATTGTCTCACCAGTGCAGTCAGTGGAGGTGAAGCATTAATGTTGGCTGCTATCCAGGTCTATTGATTCTGCTTCTTATCCCCTATAATGTATAGATTTCTGTTACTGACAAAATGAGAACTGTGAAGCATCAGTTGAGGAATCTGGGCGCATAAGGCAGCATAGACGAGAGCTATTTTCCCCTTTATCATGCCATTCCATTCCACTTCATTGTCAGCTTCTTTTGATTTTCTCAGACTTGTTTGTTGCTAAGGAAACCAGGTTGCCGATTGTCAGCAGCAGCTCAGCATATTGAGGTTTTATGCTGGTCTTTTTTTGAGCAGAAAGTTTAATATGCCACTGGAAAAATGTTTTTTACTTGGGGATTTTGTAAAATCAACTGTAAAGGTTCTCTTAAAAACTAAACAAACATTTCAGATTTTGGAGTGTGTGTGTGTGTGTGTGTGTGTGTGTGTGTGTGTGTGTGTGTAATAATTTCTGCTCAGGTCAGCAATCCTCTTTTCACATCTTCTATCTACCTATATCATATAGCCCTTCTGATAATGACACCCTAGCCCTCATTGAACAGCAGTGATTCATTCAGCTTTGCATGGGGTTAATTTAATTATAATGTCAACCGTACACCATTCGAATAGGTTATTAAAAAAAAAAAAACACATAAGACAGCATATATTGGAAAACTGAACTTGCTTCATATGAAGTCTAAATGCATCATTGCGGTTCGGTGATTGCAGGGGTGTTATGCTGGAGTGGGAACCAACATTCTGGAAAGATTGAAATGCAGAAGTGCTCAGCTAGGGACTCAGAAAACAAGGGGTTATGGGGAATAAATTTTTTAGAATTTTTTAAATGAGCTTTAAGGGATACTTAATTTCACAATTTTCCTTGAATTTTTCACCTCATATTGATAAAAGTAACCCTTAAGATTGCTACAGCCGAATGTTATTAAAGCAAAAGTATTTTTCTATGTCTCATTCTGTTGATTTACTTAGGGCTTGTCTATACTTACGCGCTGGTTTGGCGGCAGGCAATCGAACTTCTGGGTTCGATTTATCGCGTCTTGTCTGGACGCGATAAATCGAACCCAGAAGTGCTCCCTGTCGACTCCGGTAATCCTGCTCGGCGCGAGGAGTACCCAGAGTCGACCGGGAAGCCTGCCTGCCACGTCTGGACCGCGGTAAGTTCGAATGGGGGGGGAGGGTTTAGTGTAGACCAGGCCTTAGTTAATTGGATGGCACTTGAGAGATAATCAGTTTCACTGTTTTCCTGTATTGTGGGTATTTAGTTTCCCTTGTTTGTGGGTAATTTACTCAAGAACAGTGGAAAGAGAAAAAAAAAAAAATAAGAAAATGTGATTGTAAAACCACCAGTATTTGGCAAGCATACTTTAGGACCTGAAACAATTTTTAACTTGTGTAAAATGTACTGACTTTCAAGCCATTTCCCCTGGAGCTTGTGTTCTCTTTTGTAATGAATGCCACAATCCAAATTTTTTTAATCTTGTTGCATTTTTTCCCAAGAGTGCTAACTTCTATAACGCTTGGGCGTATCTTCCCTATATTATCTTGTGTACAGGACTAACGTAAATTGTTAGCATTATTGAGATTTAACTGAGTTGAAATCTCACGGTCACTTATGGAAGAGTAGACCCCTTTGAAAAGATGGCAAATTCAAACAGAAATACCTTTTTTGCATAAGATGTAATGAGGCCACAGAACTTATTGCGCCAGGATACTGATGAGTCTGAAAACTTAACAAGATTCAAAATGGATTGGATGTTTATGGGTAACAAGAATATCCAGAGTTGTCAAATAACGGCCATAAGAAGAAAACATTTGGATGGTGTCTTAAACATATAATGCTTTTCAGGTCTTAGGTCTTGTCTACACTACAGAATTTTGTCAACTCAAGTTATGCTGATAATCAGAAAACAGTATAATTACATAGTTTGTGCATGTTCACTCTATGCTCCTTCTGTCGGCAGAGCGTGTTCAGAAAATCGACCATTGTGGGCTGCGGTAACGCAAGTGTGCAGGGCCATTAATCGCATCCTGCTATGAAGGACTGTGAGTTTTGGCAGTGTGCGTGAAATAGTGGATGGCTTTGTGACAATGGGATTTCCTAACTGCAGAGGGGTGATAGATGGCACGCATATTCCAATTTTGGCCCCGGACCATCTTGCGACAGAGTACATCAATAGAAAGGGGTACTTCTCTAAGATATTGCAGGTGCTTGTGGAACGCGATGTGGTTTGGGAAGGTGCATGACACATGCATCTTCAGGAACACTGGCCTGTACAGAAAGCTCCAAGCAGAGACTTTGTTTCCAGACCAGAAGATTCCAGTGGGGGGATGTTGAAATGCCTATAGTGTTCCTTGGGGAGATCCAGCGTACCCCTTACTCCCATGGCTCATGAAGCCTTACACGGGAAATCTGGACAGCAGTAAGGAACACTTCAATAATAGGCTGAGCAAGTGCAGAATGACCGTGGAATGTACCTTTGGCAAATTAAAAGCACGCTGGTGCTGCCTTTATGGCAGGTTAGACCTAAATGAGGAAAGCATTCCATAGTCATAGCAGCCTGCCTTGTGAGGCTAAGGGTGAAAAGTTTCTCCGGAGTGGATCAAGGAGGCGGATCACCTGGCTGCTGAATTTGAACAACCAGATACCAGGCAGTTAGAGGGGCACAACAAGGGACTATTTGAATCAGGGAGGCTTTGAGGCAACATTTTGATAATGAGCACCAGTTACATGTTTTTCTATTCAGCACTCTGCCATGCTTTGTTAACTTGCCACCTTGCATGAAAATTGTGATGATTCCTGACCGGGATTTGTAGTCAACAAATGATCAAACTGCCACTATGTATTACTGGCAGCAGCAACCACCATGTGTAGGAGACAAATAACGACTGCTTATCTTTCAGAGATTTTATTTTTGTTAAACCAATTAACAATACACACAAAAGGCTTGATAGGAAGGGAGATAAGAGTGCAGAGTAGTGTAGTCTCTCATACCTGTGTGTAAGTTCTGCTATCATTTTGGAAGCTGTCAGAAGGGGTGGAGTGAACTGGGTAATGAGATGTTCCGAAGAGGTTGCAAGAAATGTGTGGGAGGAGTTTTGGGAGGGCAAGAAAAGCAGTTCTGTATTGGTTGTGGGGATGGGGTTGGGGAAGAGAGCATGCATGTGTTCTGCCTGGAGCATGAGTAGGGACGTCAACATCTTTGTTTGCTCCTCCATCACTTTTCTCATCCGTTCCTGGACCTTTACGATGTGCTCCTCGCTCTCCTTTTTGTCCTGCGTTCATATTTTAAATTTTTCCTTCAGGATCTCCCTCCGCTCCCCGCCTTCTTTTTTTTCGGCTTCTGAGGATTGGAAAACCTCTCGGAATATATCATCCTTGCTCCATCTTGGTCTTTTCCTTACCTGGTGGAGGCGCTTTGCTGGTGTGTAGGGGGTTCCTATGAAGGACACATCTACAAAAGCACAAGTAGCAGTACAGAGCAACATGATTGTTAGTTCATGCACAGCATTGAATCATTATAGTAACACGCACCTCTTTTAACACACAAA
The DNA here is from genome assembly GCF_013100865.1 of Trachemys scripta elegans. Taxonomy (NCBI): domain Eukaryota; kingdom Metazoa; phylum Chordata; order Testudines; family Emydidae; genus Trachemys; species Trachemys scripta. Next base: position 36,041,938 of record NC_048300.1, read on the forward strand.
TCACTTTATCACTCCCTTTGCAAGCCCATCTCTCAGCAAATGTCCTAAACATGGTGAGTTCGGCCTGGGTGGGCATTGGGCATTCAAGATGGGGCAAACAGTATTAAGTGTGTGCTTGTTTGTTTTTTTAAGGGGATCAGTGCAGGTGACTAGAGACAGGATTGTAAATTCTGCCCCTATTTTCTGCGGGGGTCATTGAAGCTGATATCTGACTCCTGAGGGGTATGCAAGGGTGCATCTCCTGCTTGCTTGTGGGTTCAGACCCAGTGCCTATGCTGCTCACCTGTGTGCTGCTTTGGTCCCTGCATAAGTAATTGCCAAGTGGAGCAGGAAAGTTTCCTACAATGGGGGAAGGAACAAAGCAGCTCTGCCATGGAACCTTTAGCAGAGGATTGGCGAGTACCTCCAGGAAAGTTTCCTTGAAATCTCAGTGTGCATTAACACACTGTTCCGCTGCACTGCTTAGCTGCAGAGGGAAATGTGGAGCACACTCAAACATAGGTAGTCTGGTACATTTCTATCCCTTCACCCACTTCTACAATATACAGAGCAAAGGACAGCTCTGCCTCATATAACTCAGCAGCATCAACTCAAAAAGTTCACTTACCAGGGCTCTTCTCTCCTTCATCGTGCGCATCAGACAGAGTGCTGGGGCTGACTAGACTCCTCTGGAGTGGAAAAGAGATCCTGGCTCACCATGTCACTGGATGACCCTGCTGTGTTTGCCATGTCGTCCTCCAACTAGACTTCCTCATCCACGACTTTGTCTTCGGGATTAGGTCCACTATTCACCTCCTCCAACCTCGCTGAAGTATCCCTGGGGCTCTTGGTGGTGGAGGTGGGGTTGCTGCCAAGGATGGCGTCCATCTTAAAGAAGTGGCAGGTCTTCGGCACAGCACAAGAGTGATGGTTTGCCTCCCTTGCCTTTTGGTACACCTGCCTCAGCTCCTTTTTCTTTGCGCTGCATTGCTGCATGTCCCATTCATAGCCCTTATCCAACAAGTCATGAGAAATCTGCCTGTAGTTATCAAAATTCCTACAGCTGGAGCAGAGATGGGACTGCACAGTCTCCTTTCCCCATATAGTCAGCAGATCCAACAGCTCCGGTGTGCTCTAAGTGGGAGAGTGTTTGCTGCATGGAGCCGCCATGCTGGGAAGGTGTCATGTGAGCTCTCCATGCCGAGCTAACAGGAAGTGGAATTTCAAAAATTCCCAGACCTTTGAAGAGGGAATGGCAGATGCCTGTGTGTCCGGGTACAGGGCAGTGGAGTTCAAACTGCTGACCAGAGTGGTCAGGATGACATTGTGGGATACCTTCTGGAGGCCATTTACAGCGATATAACCAAGCGCGGTTTCTACACTGACACTGTGTCAATATGACTTTGCAAAAAGCTCTCTGCCTCTCGTCGATGTGGTTTTATTTTGTCAGCAAAGCAGGAGAATTTTGTTGGCAGAAGGAGTATTGTGGTGTGTACACCTCCACTGTTTTGTCAACGAAACCTGACTTTTGTTGATACAACTGTGTAGTGTAGACAAGGCCTTGGACCAGTCTCTTACTATTAAACACCAGGATGGGACCTAATGTGGAGGACAGATTATCCAACATCTTCCTATAGCAGGATTCTTACCGTTTAGTACTTGCTACTGCCAAGGGACAGGATACTGGGCTAGATGGACCTTGCTTTTGGATTAAGTGTGTGGCAATTCCTGTGTTTCTAATGGTGATTTACAAAGATGATTAATATTTACTAGATAATAAGGAAAAAGCGTCACTTCCATTAGGTCCTGTTCTAGTTGAGCAGATAACTTTTTTTAAAAGAGAGATTCTTCTAAATATTTATTATTTTTACAGTGTCTTCACCAAGTATGCCCTCTGCGGATTTGTTTCATTTTAAAGGCTGTCTCGTTTTGGGCTTTAAAAGGTAAGATTTCATAAAGTAAACTCCTCCCCCCCCCCCTCTGTAACTGGTCTAATATCCCCTCCTGCACCCCACCCTTATGTAAATTTTAAATCTGAAAACTTGAACTTAATAAAAGTTGGTTTCCATTGACAGGTCAAAAAGTCCAGAGCACTCCTGCCCCCTCTCTACACCTTCCTCCATTAAAGTGACTAGATTGCTGTAACCCGCCTCCCACCCCCAGTCTCCAGCCTAGTAACAATAACATTAGCTGTATGATGCTGGAAGAGTGTAAAATTGACCTGAGACCATGACCATGGCTATTTTATTTCTAGTCCCTTTTTTGCATTTCTGCTGGTATTAAGTATCAGAGGGGTAACCGTGTTAGTCTGGATCTGTAAAAAGCGACAAAGAGTCCTGTGGCACTTTATAGACTAACAGAAGTTTAATCCTCAGGATTAAACAAAGACTGTGAATGGCTAGCCAACTACAAAAGCAGTTTCTCTCCGTAGGTGTTCACACCTCAACTCTAGAAGAGGGCCTCATCCTCCCTGATCGAACTAACCTTGTTATCTCTAGACTGATTCTTGCCTGCATATTTATACCTGCCTCTGGAAATTTCCACCACATGTGTCTGACAAAGTGGGTATTCACCCACGAAAGCTTATGCTCCAATACTTCTGTTAGTCTATAAGGTGCCACAGGACTCTGTCGCTTTCTGCTGATATTGAAATAAAAAAATAAGTGTGTAGGAGCTAAGGAAGGTTTACAGCCCTCTGTATCATTTACTTACTTTGATGGGAGGAAATTGAGTTTTAAACTTGATGAAATTATGGCTTAATGTAATAGAGAAAATTTCTTATTTCTTTTCAGACTATTCAGAAAGTGAGCTAAAAATGTTAGGTGTCATCTTGTGTGCTATATTTGTGTCTGTGATTATTGAAGGCAGAACTGTTAGGCTGCTAGCCACAGTCATTTAGCTGGGAGGCAACATGATTCAGTGGATTGAGCACTGGAACGGGAGAAAGGAGATCTGGGTTCTTTTCCCAGTTCTTCCTTTTATTTACTGTGTGAATGCACAAGTCACTTATCCTCTGTGTGCCTGGTTCTCCCTGACTCTAGTATGAGGATAATTATATTCGCTACATTTGTTAAGTACTCTTAATTCTACAAACTAAAAGCAGCATATGAGTGCTAAGTATTTATATGGTGTGCTGTAGAAATAAAATGCTAAGTTTTGGTGTTCCTTTTTTTTTTTCCTTTTTTTCAAGCAACTGTTTCAAGAAATGTTACTTTATTTTGTTCTGTCTTTGTACTCTGTTGGAAATAAGAAATTGCTTCAAAATCTTCAGACATCACACACACATTTCCTCCCCTTTTTAAACTTTATTTGAATCAGAGGAGGTTTGGTTCTTCGGGCTGGGTCAAGGACAAATTCATCCAACAGTAGATGGAACCATAGCTGGGTTTCTGGTTATGTACCATTTGAGATGGAGCATGGGGCAAATGCCTTGTAAAAAGAGGCTTGATGTCTCAAAATAGGAGCTGTGTTATATGTTTGTGGTTTTTTGGGGGGCGGAGGGGAGATTGTGTCTGTCTTTTGAGACTGGTATCTCAAGTTCAGGGGATCTATTGCTTTTGTGAAAGGCACCTAATCTCAAAATTGTGGGTAAACCTTTCCAAGTGTAAAATCTGGCTTTGTGAAGGAAATAATTCACCTCTAGTGGCCACTTACCCCTTCTTGAGAACCTGCTGCTTTGAAAGCAGTGACCATCAGCCTCATCACAAAATCCCTTGTGAAATAAGCTAGTAGTGTACTCCATCTCATGTATTGTAGTATTACCTTATCCTTTATTTTAATTGTTCTCCAATATCTGTCCATTTGTAAGCTTTTTGGGTCAAAAATTTTGTCTTAATTTGTGTTTTGTAAAGTGCTGTGTAAATGATGATCCCAATAAATTACAGCAGAACCTTGTTTATCTGATCTAATTGGGACTGGGGCCAGATCAGATCATTAAAAATCCGGATTATCCGGAGAATGGGAAAGTTCAATGCTGCAGTGCCATCTAGTGGCCACAGGAGAGATCGCTGGCTTTTGGCCCTGGAGTCCTGGTGATTCAGTTAATGTGGAGAGCTGGATAGTGGAGGCCCAAATAAATGGGGTTCTACCGTACTTTAAAATTGGTAATATCAGAGCTTATTTAGTGAAGACTTACAAGCACTGATGTGAGCTAGGTAGGTTCTACTAAAGTGCCCCATACACAAATGAAACACCATCACTATTCTGCTGTGCTAGTCCTGGGGGTCTCCCGGTCCTGGACTGCTGCTCTTGGGAAAAATGTGTGGAATGCTATTGATGTGGACAACATTATGATGTTAGCCAAATTTGAACTCCTTCTCAAAACTTGAATATCTAATGTAACAAATTTTAAAAGTTACACTGAAGACAGTATTTGTTTTCAGAACCTCCTTTCTTTTTACCCAAGAAGCTCCACCTTCCTCAGAGAACTAGAATTATATTTACAGTAGCACCTATGGCCTCATTCAGGACTGGGAGCTTCCTTGTGCTAGATTCTGTACAAACATACAGTAAAACACAGTGATTATCCTGAAGAGCTTTCAGCCTAACTTAAGGTCCCTCTTGCCAGTCTGTTCCCTATGCTAAACATGAGGCGAGCCCATCTCCAAGCAAGTGACTCACTTTTCCTATCCATTTATCTCAACTACAAGTTATACTTCTTAGTTGCTCTTACTTCCTTCCCCAATTCCATCCTGACCTTCTGATTCCTTGGTCAAGAGCTAGCATCATGGGGAAGTGGGTCACATTAATAGTACAATCCATGGGAAGACGGGGGGTTCCTGGCATAACCAATCCGGGCTAGCTGCATTTTAGTTTTTGCTCTCCTCAAAGCCTTATCCCTTATGGCCCCTGGCAATTAACCAGTTCCCTAATATCTAGCTGACAGTTAATCAACTGTGCCACTTGGTCCCAGTATCTCTCTAATGGCTTCAAAATATTTTTGGTGTCCAGATACTTTAGGAGGTTTTTTAAATAATATTTGGAAACAAAATACACTAAGAGTATGGCTAGAAGTATAATCTCGCAGAATTGTACTAAGGCTTGTGATAAGAGTTTTTTGGTTTTTTTTTTTTTTTTTTTTAAAGCAAAACAGTACCACTTAAAGAAATAATTGTTGAAGGAGTGACAAGGACAGCTAGTTAAGCACATCTGAAAGCTTTCTGTGCCCTGGAGGTTCACGTACCTCCTGAACACTGGCAGTTCAGTCCATAGTAGTGAAGGTAGTTCATGCTGTGGCATACTGCCATAATTTATTACCTGCATCCATACATCTTTAAACCAGGATTTGAGGACTTCAGTAGCTCAGACATAGGTTAGGGGTTTGATACAGGAGTGGGTGGGTGAGATTCTTTGGCCTGCGTTGTGCAGGAGGTCTGACTAAACGATCATAATGGTCTCTTCTGACCTTTAAAGTTTATGATTCTATGATTGTAGTCCTTTTTTGTAAAAGGGGTCTCTAGCATCTGACTGCATGCAGCCTTCCTCACCTCACAGGTGTCTTTGCCAAGGGGCACTATTCTCCTCATTGAAGGTGGAGCTTCTTGGGCGGAAAAAGAGAGTGGAGATTCTGAACATGAATACTGTTTTCAGTATTCATGTTCAGAACATTGAGTGTTTTAAAGTTTGTTACATTAGAAGATATTCAACTTTTGAGAAGGCGTTCAAACATAACCTATTAGTTAAAACGATAAGGTTTTTGCCCTTAGGTTGATTTTGGGCCACTGTTTAACTCAGACTCTAAGATCAGAAGGGACCATTATGATCATCTAGTTTTGATCTCCCGCATGATGCGGGCCACAAAACCTGACCCACCCACTCCTGGAAGAATTCTCTCCCTTGACTTAGCTGTTGAACTCCCCAAATCATTATTTAAAGACTTCAAGTCGCTGAGAATCCTCCAGCAAGCGACCCCTGCCCCATGCTGCGGAGGAAGGCGAAAAACCTCCAGGGCCTCTGCCAGTCTACCCTGGAGGAAAATTCCTTCCCGACCCCAAATATGGTGATCAGCTGATCCCCGAGCATGCGGGCAAGATTCTCTAGCCAGACCGCCTGGAAAAGTTCTCTGTAGTAACTTTTAATATCCCATCATTGACCATTGTTATTGACCTATTGACTAAAATCCCATCAAGCCATCCCCTCCATAAACTTATCAAGCTTAATCTTAAAGCCAGAGAGGTCTTTCGCCCCCACTGTTTCCCTCAGAAGGCTGTTCCAAAACTTCACCCCTCTGATGGTTAGAAACCTTCGTCTAATTTCAAGCCTAAACTTCCCGACGGCCAGTTTATATCCATTCGTTCTCGTGTCCACATTAGTACTGAGCAGAAATAATTCCTCTCCCTCCCTGGTATTTATTCCTCTGATATATTTAAAGAGAGCAATCATATCCCCCCTCAGCCTTCTTTTGGTTAATGTAAACAAACCGAGCTCCTCGAGTCTCCTTTCATACGGCAGATTTTCCATTCCTCGGATCATCCTAGTGGCCCTTCTCTGTACCCGTTCCGGTTTGATTTCATCCTTTTTAAACATGGGAGACCAGAACTGCACACAGTACTCCAAATGAGGTCTCACCAGTGCCTTGCATAACGGAACCAGCACCTCCTTATCCCTACTAGAAATACCTCGCCTAATGCATCCCAAGACCGCATTAGCTTTTTTCACGGCCGACTCATAGTCATCCTGCGATCAACCAGGACTCTGAGGTCCTTCTCTTCCGTTACTTCCAACTGATGCGTCCCCAGCTTATAACTAAAATTCTTGTTAGTTATCCCTAAATACATAACCTTACACTTCTCACTATTAAATTTCATCTTATTACTATTACTCCAGTTTACAAGGTCATCCAAATCTCCCTGCAGGATATCCCGATCCTTCTCCGAATTGGCAATACCTCCCAACTTTGTGTCATCCGCAAACGTTGTTAGCCCACTCCTACATTCGGTTCCGAGGTCAGTAATGAATAGATTAAATAAAATCGGACCCAATACTGAACCTTGAGGAACTCCACTGGTAACCTCCCTCCAACCTGACAGTTCACCTTTTAGTGCGACCCGCTGCAGTCTCCCCTTTAACCAGTTCCTTATCCACCTATGGATTTTCATATCGATCCCCCATCTTTTCCAATTTAACCAATAATTCCTCATGCGGTACCGTATCAAACGCTTTACTGAGATCAAGGTATATTAGATCCACCGCATTTCCTTTATCTAAAAAATCTGTTACTTTCTCAGAGAAGGAGATCAGGTTGGTTTGGCATGATCTACCTTTTGTAAAACCGTGTTGTAATTTGTCCCAATTGGCATTGACCTCAAGGTCCTTAACTACTTTCTCCTTCCAAATTTTTTCCAAGACCTTGCATATTACAGATGTTAGACTAACAGGCCTCCAGTTACCCGGGTCACTTTTTTTCCCCTTCTTGAAAATAGGAACTACATTAGCTATTCTCCAGTCAAACAGTACCACCCCCGAGTTTACGGATTCATTAAAAATTATCGCTAACGGGCTTGCAATTTCCTGCGCCAGTTCTTTTGATATTCTCGGATGAAGATCATCCGGTCCGCCTGATTTAGTCCTGTTAAGCTGTTAGAGTTTGACTTCTACCTCGGATACAGTAATGTCAATCCCCACTCCTTTATTCCCATCCGTCTCGCTTCCACTATTCCTTAGCATTTCATTAGCCTCATTAAATACCGATGCAAAATATTCATTTAGATATTGTGCCATGCCTGATTATCCTTAATCTCCACTCCATCTACAGTCTTAAGTGGTCCCACTTCTTCTTTCTTTGTTTTCTTCCTATTTATATGGCTATAAAAGCTCTTACTATTGGTTTTAATTCCCCTTGCAAGGTCCAACTCTACTCGGCTTTTGGCTTTTCTCACTCCATCTCTACATGCTCTGACCTCAATAAGGTAGGTTTCTTTCCGCCCCCCCCCCCCTCCACTCCCTGTACGCTTTCTGTTTTTTCTTAATGACCCCTCTGAGATGCTTACTCATCCAGCTCGGTCTAAATCTCCTGCCTACAAACCGTTTTCCCTTTCTCGGGATACACACCTCCGACAGCTCCTGCAACTTCAACTTGAAATACTCCCAGGCGCCTTCTGCCTTTAGATCCCTAAATATGTTAGTCCAATCCACTTCACTAACCTGTCTCCTTAGTTTATTAAAGTTAGCCCTTTTGAAATTGTAAACCTTAGTCTCCAATTTAATTCTGTTAGTCTTTCCATTTAGTTTAAACTGAATTAGCTCATGATCACTTGAGCCAAGGTTGTCCCCTACAACCATTTCCTCAACGACGTCCTCACTACTCACCAGCACTCTCCTGTATAACATGAATCCCACCTTCACCACCAAACAGATATTCATATTGTATGGCAAATACTGCACTTAGCTGTTTGACTGTAAGTGGCAAGCAACTGGTACTAAAATTTCAGAAGTTTTCCATAATCAATTACCAGAGACTATCAATGATAGACTTTGGGAGACTCAGAGGACACCAGGTGTTCCAGAGTCCAAAGCTTGTCTCTTGTGACAGCACATTGCTATTCGCTGAGTCTTTTTCATGATTAGGAAATGTCATGTTTAGGTCAGGCTTAGCCAGCACTTTAGGTAAACCTGACCTGTTGTTTACCTTTTTTCCTGGTAGAGGTACATGGTAACGTCTCCAGCTTGATTTTTAATACATTTAATTGTGTTTATTATGGTAGTGCTTAAAGCCCAACCAAGAATGGGATCCCATTGTAGTATGTATTGTACAAAAAGTAGTAGATGGTTCCCGCTGTGAAGAGCTTACAGGCTAAAAAGACAAGACAGGGTGGGGGAAAGGATAGAACACACAAGCACAATGAACAATCTGATAGTAGCAAACGTCATGTTCCACTTTTTTAGGGGTGGTGTTGAGAAGGCTTTGCTTCCATTTAGCTTATCCCCTCCTAACCAAGCCAAGTGAAGGGGAACCAGTGGATGGAGCAGGGGAAAAGAGGTGAAGATATGTAGTAAAACTGAGGTGAAGAGACTTAAGGAGAGGGTGGGAGCAGACAGTCAGTCAGCACCGGGCAAAGAAAGCTGTGAAAACTGTAGAAAGTTCCAAATATCAGCTGGTTATGTTCCAGGCTACAACCCAACCAGCCAAATTGAGCTACAAGATGTTACCCTCTGTCTCCACCAGGAAAAAGTAGAGTTTATTTTGGGCTTAACTAGCACATGTTAGGTGAGGTTTGGCTAAGCTGTACCGTTCTTCCTAGTCAAGACAAAACTTTAAGCCATCAGGGTTGCATGCATTTCTTACAAAATTATTTTCTTTGTTAGAATTGCATATGCTCCCGAATGGTGAATTCATTAAAAGCTCTAGATAAAATAATGGTATATTACTGTTCCTGCTAAGTCTGCTACAATATCATCCAATTTAGATATATTAGTTGATAAATTTCTACTTTAAAAGCCATGTACTTGTTATCTGCAAGTATTGATACACAATCAAATCCAAATTTGCCCCCTGGTGGGGATGAAAATAGTGGTGGAACTTTCTGCCGTCTGCCCATGTGGAATGCCAATATGAGACTGCTCACAGTAGACTGCAGATGTTCAAAATACCCTAAAATGTGTTCTGCTAGGCTCCTCAGTCTCCACCTCAGTGGGGCTTGGGATAATCACGAGTGGGGCTGGATTAAGGCAGATGCACAATAGGTACGTGCCCTGGACCTCTGCTCCCAGAGTAATGTGAATATATTGGAATTTCAGTTTTACATTAAAAAAACCCAATTGGGTAGAAAAGCTTGAAAACATGAACTGAGTAACTGCTGTAGTGGTGTCTGCCTGAGCCTGCAGACAGCCTACAGCAGAGTGAGGAGTAGAAGCCACTACAGCCTGGAAACTAGAGCAGACTGCTCTCCCTTGCCTGTTCTGAGAGAGCCTAGGCTGGTTGGGTGAGAGAGTGGAGCACTGTGTGATTTATTCCCCTTGGAGTTCTTCAGATGCCCCTTCTGTTCTTCCCTTCTGGGCTTTTGGGTCCAAGGGTCAGATTGGCGGTTGGGGATGGTATCTTCTAGGCACCATCCACTCTTAGCACCAAAATGAGCCATAAGCAGATTGTTCAGATCTTCGTAATAATTCTGTCAGCCATGAAACAGTTATCGGTGTTAACATTTAAATTATTTTTGGACAACTCAGTTCACTACCCATTGAGATGTATGGGGCAGTTCACAATGGAGAGTATTGTTTCAGGGTGTCTCCAAATTGGGACAGACATTGCTATGCCATTTACACTCAATTCATGTATTCAAGGTTTTGTTTGTGACTGTCATGACTAGAATTTTTTTATGAAAGTTGAGAATCTAGCAAACTCTGATGAAGAAATTCCAGATCAGCAACCTGGCATCAGTGTGCTGATTTCGAGTCCTGCACCCCACAAAAGACTTTGGAACTAAATGTTCAATTTGAATCTTTACATAAGTAGATTTTAGGGCTAGAATCTTCATACAACTCTACCACCCCCCCACGCACCCACCCTCCCCCCGGATACATAGTAGATTTTATGTAAAAGAACCCCCAAATGATTAGCCTGGACATTATTTTGTATATATAATTAATAACGCGGTAAAGCAGTGCTCCGGGGGGGCGGGGCTGTGCACTCCAGCGGATCAAAGCAAGTTAGATATAACGCAGTTTCACCTATAACGCGGTAAGATTTTTTTTGGCTTCCGAGGACAGCGTTATATTGGGGTAGAGAGTTAAGTGATCTGATAATATCAGTTGGTTGATATCACTATGAAGTGACATGGTAGATCAATTATTAGTCTAGAAAGCTCACTAAAGCTCAGAGACAGCATTTTGTTTTCTCTAAACTTGTGTTTGACTCATTTTTAATTTAACCTTTTTGTGCCACTGTCAGTCTAAGTGAAATACAAGTTGAATGTGCTTAAAAAAACAAACCACCATGAATTTTTCTGAATGCTTTATAATCGTTTCCATATTCCTATTTAGGCTGAGAGCATGATATCTTTTTACGGGGGGTAAAAGAGTGTAAAATACAGGTTACACCTTTGCTCTTTGGGCTTATCAAAATTACTGCTGTTGTGATGTCTGATAGTTTTGATGCAGTGTTGGTGGTGTGTGTTTTGAGCTCTACTTTCTACGTAGTGTTTTTATGTTTTATAAAACATAGGAACTTAGGGTTTGCTATACCAGTTTGAATAACTGATTTGCAGTCTGGCAGCCTGCTCCCATTTTTGGCCCGTGTCCAATACCTGATGCTGCAAAGGAAAAAATGCCCCCCCCCCCCCCCGCCCCCCATAATGCAATTATACCATGCTATTTGTGGGAAGGGAGAGAACTCTTTTTTTTGCAATCTGCGTATAATCAGATTTACAACTGGAGCATGAGATTTGATTACTTCCTTTTTCGCATGTATAATTACAAATGTTGTTCACAAAAATTATTCACCCCTTTTTAAAATCTAGTTTTAGTGTTTGACTCTCTGGACTTTGCTGTAGTTAATTCCACATGCAACTGCATGAAATGTGACCTCCTATTCTGTTTGCCTGAAATTGATGTGAATGAAATACTGAATAGATTGATGTACAAAATATCAATACTGTTATCACCTGATAGAATAATAAACTTGTAAATCTCACTCTAGTCTTAATGGTAACTGTATGTATAGTGAGTCAGTTTTAAACAACATGGCAAACAAATGAATATGCATGTCAGAAACAGAAATATTTATGTAAAATGTATATCTGTTATGTGAAAAGATAATATCTTATGTAAATTTTAAAAAAAGTCTGAAAATAACCCAGAGTAAGATGAATATTTACTGTGCGCAGACACTGGGTGCTTGTTAGTGGTAATACTCTTTTTGCTTTTTAAAAAAATAAACTCAAAAATTATCTTACTGCTGTTTAATTTTTTATCCTCTGCTGCCCTCTTCAGGTCTAACGATATAGATCTTTGGAGCAAGGTAAGTGAAGATGGTAACGCTGAAATTATAAATAGAACTATTTGGAATGCATTCAGAAACAAAATCTCTAACCACTACATGTTTAAAATGTACTACTGTGAATTTGAGTTCAGCTGCTGGTAACAGGCAGCCCTGACAGTAACTTCTGATCATGACATTTGTCATTAAGAAATTACGACACTTAATCTGGTCATGCATAGTAGTAGTATTAGGTTTGTATGGTAGGCATATTGAAGAAAAAACTGATGTGTTAGTGCCACTTTATTTAGTTTTATACATGATACTACTATGAATTCTCAGTATAACAAGTATAACAATTTTTGTATTGCTTATACAGTCACTAAACCTAATACAATTTTATGTAGATTCAGGAGCCAATTCCTATGACTCCGTTCCCTTCAAATGTTTGCTAGGACTTAAAAACAAAGCTTACGGTGAAAAAAATTGCACTGTTACTACTATGTTGTAGTAATATGGAGGATCTGATGTAAATGAACAAAAGCAAAGAAATTCATGATGAAGGCAGTCACCCAGTTCAAGTCACAAACAGAAATCACTGTGATCATCTTGTCCTCCCAAGTGTGGTCCACGTTACATACCACCCCACAATGTAACATATTTGGTAATATCTGCAGAGTACTGGATAGTGAAGTCGCTGTTAGATCAGGACTGAGATGCATTAATAGAGCTGTGAGTAAGAAGCTTTCACTATGTTGAGTTCAGCACCTTGCTTTCAGGAGTTTACTTAAGTTTTGTTTTTAAAGCTACTATCCTGTACTTGTTTCATTGTGCCACGCTGAAGTATTGAATGGATCATGGCATGTTTTCATGATAATCTTGTGTGCTTCAATCTGCCTATGAGGAAAATTGAGGACAAAGTCGAAATTGTAACTTAGAATGTCATTTATTTGGGTTTAAGTCAGCTAATATAAACAAGAACTGTGAAGCAAAAGTAGGTTGTTCTTGTGCTTCATTGCCTCTTTCTAATGTGGAAGAAAAGTCATAAATTTTTTCAAATGGAAGTTTTTGGTGTGTGTTGGGGTTTTTTGTTTTGTTTGCTTTTTTACATTTGAACTATCAAGAATATCACACAGGAAATTCCCTCCCATTGCTGGAGGAGCCGGGCAAGATCTTTGGAGATATCAAATAGTGATGTCACAAGCATGAGGCTGTAACCTGAGCTGCTGCAGGTCTTTCCCACAACTGAGAAAGAGAGGATGCAGTTTCTTTTGTGACAGTAGCTGAGCTGAAGTTGTTTGCTAGATTTACAAGCAGATAGATTTTTTTCTAAAATTGGATGCCTTAAGAAAAAAATTATCTTGCAATTCAGAAGTCAAGTATTGAAATTGAAAAATATCATTATAATGAACAAAGGTTGCGCCTCCAAGGAATCTCAATTTACAAGACTTCTTACTTTTTTTAAAAAATTGAACATTGTAACAGTCACTCTTTTTGTTATTTCCTCTCATCCGTTGCTCTCATGCCATTCTGGGATTTGATTTCAGGAGCAGTGGGCTGTATGTTCTTGTGACTTTTCTGATATATTTCCAAGTACGAGTAAGAAAGGGGGGCGAGGGAAGCTGTAGTTTAACTGTCCACATTGTGTTTTCTTGGTGGAACTGAATGTGATGTAGGCATCCCAGAGCACGACAGGTGTCTGGCTTTGTTTGTTTCTTTCTATTAGTAAGTGAAGATGCGTGGTGTTCCCCCCCCCCCCCCACCCCATTTTCCATTACTTAAAATAGAGCTTTGTTCCCTCAGTATTTAGGTAACAACGTAAATATCTTTCTCATCCGTTTGATTTAGCTTTGATACTACCATCATGGTAGAAAAAGCCCAAATGTAGAACACTGACATACTTGAGAGAAAATGAAATCAGGACTTTATGTAATGGCTGTATCTTTGTATTAAGAAAAAACAAAGATGTTGTTTTAAAGGTTTTTTTGTATTTAGGGTGAGCATTTATCATATCTGTTTGGGGAGAGAAAGAATGTAGGGAGAATACCTTTTCTAAAATAAATATTAGCTATTCCTTCATTTTTATAAGACCAATTGGACCAATGTCAAATTGGTTCGTCTTTATACACTTATATTTAAGACTAAAGAACTACATGTTTTTGTTGGTGCTTTCTGTGTATGTATGAGGTGTCATTAAAAGTGAATTTACTCATTTTCAACCAAGGTTGCAACTGATGTGGAACATCTAAATTGTAGACATTTTCAAATTAACATTATGGGACATATAACTTTTTCTGCACAGCTTCACTTGTTTCAAACTGTAAGAAAATAAAAGCTCTATAGGCCAGTTTCAGGCTTTTCAGCAAATTGGAACATAATTTTAACAACTCCAGAAGTGACATTGGTTAATGATTGCTGTAAGCAATGTCTTATTTATGATCACTTACTTTCTAGGATGATACATAAACAGAATAGAATAGAGTCTAATTGCCATACTTCAGAAAACATTTCAGTTTGCAATATATTTTTTTAAAGAAAAACCTATTTACCAAAAAAAAAAAAAAAACAACTTCCTTGTATCTTATTTTTTCCTAGTGAATTACTGTGATGTGGTATAGAATAATATCTTAGTGGAGAGGTACTTTATTATTTGGAGAATTCAATTTCAGATACTATTTGCTTGCTGCTGTTGACTGCAATGTACGATTATTCTGTCTTACCAGATAACTGAACTGTTGTACAAGGATGGACGCTATTGCCAGATGCCTCCTGGACCAACTGGTAGAGTTTCAATTTCTATGATTGTAACTTATCCACAAATCCGTTCTTCTGTGTAATGATGGGCTTGAGGGATTACAACAGTAAACATTGATTGCTTCTTGTTGAAAGTGAAATTTGAAAACATGTTGGGTAAAATCTTTATCCTGATAATCACAGCATATTTTATGAGATCCAGTGTGATCTTTCATTACTTTTTTTAATTAAAAATACATTTCATATTTAGAAAAATGAGCAGTTTTTAAAGCAAAATAGAGATTTCAAATAAATCAGTCTGTCAATACTATTCATATAGTGAAAATGTTTAAGTAGAATCTTTTCCAACTAATGTTCATTTTGATAACCTTTTCTAATTTTATAAAAGAAAATGGTACATATCAATCCAAATACATTATTTTGGAACAAACTTATTCTGTTTTCATTTAATCTAGATAAATACATTGTCTATTTTTTGTTTTAATTCCTATTTTTCTGAGTATAAGTTTCGTACAGGAAACCGAACCTTTTGGAAAGTGCTAGCTCCTTCTTGAGTCTTGAATACAAGGCCATATACATTTTTATGCTTGAATGCATAAAAAAATTAGTGCTGTTAGCTAAGCCATCTTTGTTAATCTTGATTTTCATTGGCTAATAGGCAGCTCTTCACAGGATTATTGGATCTACTTGTTAAAATCATTTAATATTCTTTACTCTGTATTTATGTTCCACTAGCTGGCTATAAAAAGCATTTTAATATAAAAAAATGTGTAAAAGATACTGAATAAAATATGCAAAGCTTTAGGAAGCTATTTTTTCTTTTGAGCAATGACAAAATATTTGTGGCAACTATTTGGGGTAGTGGATAGGAAAGGGGGGGAAGGCCTTGGGCAGTACCACTTCTGTCACACAGTGGTGGAAAGAATAGATTGAAGTAAGATTCTGTACTGAAAAGCTGTCACTGGGTCTGAAAATAATTAATATTCCTTTCACTCACCAGTTAGATATGTGCTCCCAAACCACATAATCTCTATGCCTCAGTGATCATTGTTGCCATTTCAGAGCCTCTCATCAGGGTGACATCTCACACCAAAATGATTTCTTATAAATTAATCTTGATAACATGACAGTCTCAGTAATTTTAGTGGAATGCTTTCTCTTGTTTTTTTCCACAGAAGCTGTTGGCTATTTTCTTTATAACTTGATTGACAGCATGAGTGACTCAGAGGTACAGGCCAAGGAGGAGCATTTGAGACAATACTTCCATCAGCTGAAGAAGATGGTACCATTTCATTTTTTGCTACATAATGCCTGTCCTGCCTGACATGTATCTATTAGATTTGAAATTGCTGCTTTTAAGTACAACCAGACCACTTCTCAATGACATGCAAGAGCTGGAGACTTAAATTATGTCTGAGATAATTTCTGTTAGACAAATTTCAGTTTGGTTGTGTTTCAAAACTCATGTAATTTTCCCCCCCTGTATTTTCCCTTGCTACAGAATGTAGTAATCTCTACAAATATCTACAGAGGCATTCGCAACCTGCTGAACGCCTGTCATGTTCCTGAATTAATTAAGGTCTGTGATTATATAGTAATTATTTTATTTCTTTAAAATATAAAATATATATGGTGTGTGTTCCAGGAATATAATCTTGCCAAAATAGATGTAAACACTTCATCCTTTCCCTAAATCTTCTTTGCTCTTGAAACCCAATTTTATTTTAGGGTATTTGTGAAGAGCTACATTTGAAGAAAGTGTTTTAAAGAATCAGTCTTTTCGTTTTAATAAATCTAATAAGACTAGAAAAAAAGCTGTTGTAGTTGCCACAACATTTTTAGCATCTTAAACTCATTTTATTCATATAGTTTGTTCTTTTTATTTACTGATATTTTTATGTCTTAATAAATTTTAGGATATAATTGTATTGACTGATACAGAAAAGTTGTCAGTAGCAGACGTTCCAAAAGTAAGTAAATTAACTAATAGTTGGATTTCTTTGTGGCATAGTAATCACTTTTTTTTTTTTTTTTTTTGATAATTCATGAAGGTATTAACTAGTTCTCAGCGATATAGTTGTATAGTCTACAACTAAAAGTATTCCTGTTTGGGAGGAGTTTGGCGGCCATGCAGAAGGAAGCACAGTCTAGTAATTAATACACAAGATTGGGAGTCAGAATATGTAGGTTCTTCCTCAGACTTGCTGGTTGAGCGTGGCAATTCACTTAGGTTCCATGCCTCAGTTTCCCCACTTGTAAAATTCAGCTCATAGTGGTGGTGTGAGGCTTATGCATTCTGAACTCCTTGAATGACAGGAGTATATATCCAGTATGGTGGTGGTTGTGTGGCATCAAGTCTTTTTTAATCTTCAGTGTGCCTAGATCAGAGAGGTAAAGAAACAGGCCTCTTCTCTCTACTTCTATCACTAAAGAAATGAACCTGAGAGAAGCAGATGTTTCCACACGGTAAAAATGTTAGACTTCAAAGCTCCCATGGCTTCAGTTTTTATTATGCCATTGTCTCAAGTTTTAACTAGCATCAACTTCTTAATTAGCTACAACATTCTTAATTGTTACACATTTTTCTTTTGAATTAGGAGTGAACACGTTTCATCTTCCTTTGGCAAAGTGACCTATTAATTTTTTTGTTAACTTTTGTTTTCTCTTTATCACCTGTTTTTAGAACACTGAACTTGAAGTGTCTGTTTTGGAGAAGAAACTGGAAAAGCTAAAAGCTGAAAAGCAACCTATTGAAAATGTCCTAAAACAGCTTATAGTTGCTCTCTGTGCAGAAGAGGTAACTTGAGCAAGGCAGAGATAATTGCAAATGCTGAGCTATATTCAAAAGGAATGTAGATGACTGTATTATGGATAGATGTAGTTAAGCAAGGACAAGCGCAGTCCTTGAGGTTTCAAGGTTTGATGCTTATAAATCAAACAAGTCCAAAAAAGCAATTAAAGAAAAAGGGTAACTAATTTCAGCTACACCTTGAATGACATGTTTTGGGATTGCTGAAGTTTGTTTACGATAATCTGCAAAGTGAATGATAGTAACAGCTGTGATAGGTTTATCATACATGCCAAATGTCCTTTCAAGCCATGGCTCCGGTCTCTTGTATCTAGATTGTCAAGCAACTGATACATGCAGTAGTCATTTGCAAGTCAAATATTACTAGGTTGTTAATGCAGGGATTGAAATTCCATTTTCCTGCTGGAGGAAAGCTCTTTGAGATAAAGAGGCTCTTGCCTTCATTCGGCGAGCGTCCAGCTGTAGCTCATATTCATTTTAGTGGGTCTGCAATTTGTGGGATATCATCAGACTTTTGTCCAATTTCTTGTTCAGTATGATTTTGTCATATACCCATGGTTTTACAAAGGGCCATAACTGTGTTTAAGATTATAGCATAGTATTCCGTATCAATACAGCCTTTGGAGAGATTCTGTTTCTCAAATGACTGTTATAATGCTGTACCTGAGACTATAAGAATAGTCTGATAATTCATGGGCTTTAATATGGCACCCATTAAATTGTATAAACAGCAATGTAAAATACATATTTTAAAAGATTATGGCAAATGCTGAAGCAGCCTGTTTGTTGATTAGATTATGAACTGGTTTCTTGTCTTACAAAGTTTTTTCAATTTTATGTTTAGGATTTTGGTGCCTGATAAAATTAAAGCATGTCATTGTATATAAATATTACTCCATATTCCATAATAAATCATGTTTGTAGTGCTATGTGTGACAACAAAAATCAGTCCAAAATAAAACATTTAGACACTGCAATTAAAACAGGTAAACTAACGCCTAAAATACACCTTTCAGTTAAGTTGAACTGAAACATTTTGGGAACAGGTGAATTTATTTTTTTAAATAATTTTTATTATAAAAATTAGTTAAAGCAATACCAACTTTGTTTCACGAACATGTGTTTTAATATCAAAAAAACTAAAGCTAGTCATACAGCTACATATTGAACCCTAGCATTCATAATGTCATATTGACTTTTTCTGTGGTTCACATCTTTGCTCTGTTCCTCTTTTTTAGAATATGCAAAAAGCCCTTGAAGTGAAAGCCAAATACGAACCGGACATGGTTGTTGGTGGCTATGCAGCCTTGATATATTTGTGCTGTCGACATGATAATGTAGAAGATGCAATGAACCTGAAAGAAGAAGTGTAAGTACACCGGCACTGAAACATGTCACAGAGATTTATGCTGATACACAGACCTTGTTGAATTAAGTAGGTTGAATATTAACCCCTTCATACATTTTTAATTAGTTTTCCCCCATGTGTATAATTCTTAGGAAAGATCAAGAATTTTTGTTAAAACAAGCAGTCCTTCTCAGATTATCACACTTTTGAAAGTGTGTGTGATGTATTATCTTAAATAAGCAAATGATTGTTTTTGTCAACAGCATTTAGCCTTTAAATTCAGGTTTGTTTTTGAAAAATAGTAATATAACTACATTTATATTGCATCAGAATAGCAATGCTTGTAAGTGACATTATATTTTAAGACCTGTCAGCAAACATTTCCTTTTTAAACCTCCATTTTCAGAGATTATATCTTGGTTGTGAAAATTAGCTCCCAGCTAAAATGTGTTACGCATGGCTTGTCTGGGAGCAAATTGTCTTACAGAGCATCCTCCTTTCTTGTCCCTTTCTCTCCTCACCCCCCAAAAAATTAAAATTCAATTTTAATATTACAGTGAATCATGATAGTTATATATAGCTTTTGCATACTTTTGATTCTCCCCCTTCCCTTGCTAAAATTTACTTGGATTTTACAGTGGAATTCAAGTCAGGTATCCATAATGTGGAGGGAGCTCTATCAGTGTTGAGAGAGACACAAAATGGCTCACTTGTTAGCATTGAGAAACTTGCTATTGTGTGTATGTAGTAACTCTTTCCATACTGTTTTTTTTATGTAAATATCTCATCATGAGATTTTAGCAAGTAAGATTCTGAGTTTTATAGTAGTGCTTCAAAGGTGTCAACAAGTGCCTTTAAAAAGCACCTTCCTCCTTTCCTTCTTCAATACTCTTGGGAAAGTGACTAAATTAAAGAAACAATATTATGAATAGTAGAAATTGAAGGGGCCACAAAAGGTGGATGACTTTATGTTCAGTGCTATTTGTACTGTAATACTCAGATGGGGTGTTTGCAGGAAGAAGTTTCTGTCTTAAATATGGGAAAGGTGTGCCTTGTTCTTCCCTACTGTCAAATTGATAAAGACATCCCTTTTTTAAACTCTCTGAAAAGTTTCTTTGCTGCCTAATATCCTTTTTTAAAGAGAAGAAATGTACTTCAATGGCAAACTTTGACTGTCAGATTCTCTCTGAAATATTTTAATCTAACTTCTGTGTAACTAATTCCATACCTTTGTTGCTTTTTTAAATACCTATTTAAGAATAACCCTTCATTCTATATACATTAAAAAACTGAACTTCTATTAATACAGTTTTTAATATGTTCTAATTTTGTAGCTTCCGTAAAGATTCATCTGTTGCTCTTGACGCAAACAAGTACTTAGCCTTGGTGAAAGTCTTAGGAAAGCATGGCAGACTAGAAGGTAAGCCATTTGCTTTCAGTATAAGTTTCTGCTGTATAATAAAGGTATCTTGCCAGTGGACTAAAAATGTGAGTTGATATTAATGGTATATCATGTCCTGCAAAGTGCTTGAACATTTTGCATACAAATTTGCATGTGAATTCAACCAGAGATGCTTGGACAGTACAGGCCATTAGTTTTAATGGATTGGCAAGCTTGTCATTTACATTTGCACAGCTCAGTGCTTTTTGCATTTCTGCAGCTAGTTTTTATTAGCATTGCTGTTTGGATTGAGTTTGAAGATCATGACTTATGGCACAAATTGCGTATGTGCCTAGACTAATGGCTTTGTTTTTGCTTAAGAAGGTCTGAAGGCTGAACATAGAACCTATAAACATAACCTTCTTGTAAGGGTCCAAACACTGCAGTAAAAATCCAGTAACTTGTTTTATGAAGTATTTTAATATTTTTTTAATGTCAGTATTCATTTATATTTTATTTACATTACAGTTTAAAGTCTGTGTGATAGATTGATTTGTAATTTTGGCTTTTAATGAGTTTATTGCATTCGATACCCAAACTGGATTCCTAGGTCTTTGCTGTAAATTATATGGACTTCATGTCTAATAATGTAGGAAGTTCCTAAGCTGATTATTATAACCTACAGGATATTGCCAATTGTTTTAAAGACGGGCTACAGAGTCTAGCCAACATAACTCAGTCTTTCAGTTTTTAATCTTACATTATGGCTATTTTCTTTGTTAATGTAAAATTATACCTTTTTTTCCTCATCAGATGATTTCATTGAAATTTCACTTGACCACTTATTAGAATTATATTCAAAATCCTTCCCCCTTCCAAGTGACAATAAATTAGATCCTGGTCATCTCTACAGTGAAGAAGTATAGCTAAATTTTCTGAGTAGCATTATTTTCTGTGGTACATTTGTGATCTGCAAAGCTCTTTTAAAACATTAGGCTGCTTTTATTGCTTTTATGTAAAGTGGTCAAAACATTTTGCCTGTGCAATAATTAAGAACATTATAAAAATGCATTTATTCCATATACCAAAATGTTTGTTTCTGCCTTCCTAATGAAGCTTAATGAACCTAATGTTTTAACATGCAGTCTGTTAGAAAGCTTTCATTGGCTCTCCTTGGCTAATTAGTATCGACACAGCAAACAGGCCCTATCGGTATCAGACCATTAGTCTGGCTGTATATTCAGTGTAAACACATCTTTATTATCTGGCCTCATGACAAGCCATCTGCTAAAGAAACAATGGTGTGATTTAGCAGATGTTAGCATTGAACGATAAAAGCATCCATTTAGTGGGATCTTGCAGCTATAGGGCAGACTGTACAGGGTTATGTGGTGCAAAGTGGGCACACAGTTCCTATCTATAATTTGTAGTCAAAGTTGCAGTGAATGATAAAGCCATGCTATTGTGGATTTATAATTGTAGTCTCGTTTAGAAATGCAAGTAGTAATTAACTTGAAATCGGCATTATACACCAGAATTTACATTCCTGCTGGGTTTGAAATGCTGTTTTAATAGCAGTTTGTTTTCCCTACATGAAATTACCTAAGGGTCTTTTGTGTTGTTGTTTCATTGTAGATGCTATTAACATTCTAAAGGAGATGAAAGAGAAGAATATTCCTATCCAAGATACAACAGGCATGGGCTTTTTCCACATCCTTAATGCTGCAGCCATGCGAGGTGAAGTTGAAACGGTGAATCGATTACATGAGTCCATTGTGACACTGGGCTTAGCAAAGCCTTCTACTAACCTCTGTGCCCCTCTGATTACTGTTCACCTTGAAAAGTAAGTTTTCTGAGGCTTGGTATTAAGGGTAGCGTATGAGCTAATATTTTATCATATTACATGATTTATTTATTATATACATACTCCATCTTCACATGTGTTTGTGTATATTAAAGTAAAACTTTTTGTGAGACTGTTTTAGATGGAACACTTCAAAAAACAGATCAATAGCTTATTTTTTGTTAATTATATTTCCTTTCATGGTGCCTACATGAGAGCTATGATTGTCACATTGACAAATTTAACACAATCAAAATTTGCTTACAAATTGGTTGTTTCAGATTTTAATCCTTGCAATTGTGTTTGAATAAGGGATATTTGGTCATAGTATGCTACATACATTCCTAAGTTATTGAGATAAAAAGCATGTGTTCCCCACCCAAAAGATGTATATATTTCATTGTCACTGCACATATCAATAACACTTATTTAGGTTGAAGTTAGGTTTCCTTGTCCATTAAGTAATTAGGTGAAAAGATAGGAAATCTGATACTACTCCCAAAGTATCACTGTATAGTCTGGGTGCTCAAGTCCAAATATTTCCCATTACTTTTCCATTTGTACCAGTAGTATAATTCAACAGGAAAATGAACTCCGTGCATTTGTTCTGGCAGGAAATAATTTTCATACACTGTGGCATATATCCTTGCATAGTCTTCTTAATATGAGACACAGTTACTTGAGAAAAATTCCACATTTGAACTGTATATAATTTGTTTTTATCACAGGAGTGTCAAGATTTAGGTACCCCCACCCCTTCAACACACAGTCTTCAGTGTTCAATCTATTTCCAGTTTTCAGTGCTTCTCTTCTATCCATTGGTGCTGGAACTAGGGGTGCTGGAGGTGTGGCAGCACTCCCTGGCTTGAAGTGGTTTCCATCAAATACAGGGTTTACGGTTTGGTTCAGCGGCCCTAAGCACTCCCATTATACAAATTGTCCCAGGACCCCTGCTTCTATCTATTTTGGATTCTGTCTCAATTCTTGAACAGTCTCTTCCAATTTGGTCACTGATTGATTTAATATAAATGTTTTTTTTTTTAAATAAACCCCATATAAAATATTACTGATGTATTCACAGTGCCATCTATTGAACAGTCAGTCAGCTTTCAAGAATACGTGCTTGCTAACACTGGAACATCCAATCGTCGTTATATTAACTACCAGTGTTTGCTCTTATATGGGGGGGGGGGAAATCTTTCTCTATAACCTCATATGTATGTGTATGGTTTTGTAATACTTAATTTTATTATTTTGTATATTTTAAAAATTTGTCATAATGGTCCAGTTATCTTTGATGCAGACTGAATGAAAGGTCTTTTCATAAACACAAATATTCTAATACATTTGGCAACAGTCATGTGCTACACACTTCTCAATCAGCAGCACAGGCTTTTTTTGGTGCAATTCACAGGATGGGACAGTTAATTATGAACTTAGCTGAAATCTCTCACACACGTAAATGTTTACTATTACACTTCTATATTGTATAGCAAGAACAATTTTCTGCATACTTTTTATATAAATGACTTTCACAGCCTGTGTCTGGCATCCACAGACTTGTACACATTACTACAATATTCTACATGTGTAGTGAAGGTTGTATAAAGTTGTTTGAAACAAGTGTATGATCATGTAATTAAAGACCTTCATGCATGTACGAAAAGGGGCAAAGTAAAGATTGTATGTGTAGCTTTAACTTTGTCGTTTCCTAACTTTTGTGATTTTGAGTGCTTTCACAATGACACTGTAATGAAAGATTAACTTAGTCTTTTAATGGAATTAGGTTATTTTTAAAAAGTGAGAGACACATTCCATAATGTGGAAATATTTGGCTAGAAAGCACTGGAACACACTATCCCAAATAAGTTAAAAGGTCTGCAAGAGTTAGCTCCTTCCCTGCTCCTCTCAGGAAGGCTACAAGACAGAGTTTCTTCTCTTATTACGATAGGAAAAGCCTTGTTACCCCTTCCTGATACTCTTCTTAAAAAGGAACAGTTTCTACTCAGACTTCGCAAAAGTTCATCTTCAGGAAGTGATCAAGCCTAAGAAATTTTTTCCTGAAAGGTTGAAAAGTTTTGGAAAATTATGATTGAACTGAGCATAGTGTTAGAATGGGTATGATTATAAATGTCCGCTATAACATTTGCTCATCACTGTGGTTCCCAAGTGATTTGCTACTTGCCATGCTATATAGCTCCATGGCAGCACACATGCAGGTGGTGAACTGCTGGAATTAAGTTGCTGCTACAGTTTTGTCACTTCAGAAGTTTGGCAAGCCAGTGGGATGAGCTGCAGGATTTTCTGATGTTCCATGGAACTGCTGGTGCCTTTTTAAAAAAAATTATTAATTCCTGACATTGGTAGGAGGGAAAGGAAAACCCTGTGATTGTTATGGAAGATTTAAATAATCATAGTGTTAAAATGCTTACTCTTGCCTTACCAGTCTTTTTTGGACTTGCAACTAAGTTTTTACATCTTCCAAATCAGTTTCAGAGACTTGTTCCTCCCACAGACAGCATGCAAGATAGGAAAGATCTTCAGAGCCTTCACATTCTTAACACTTTTTAAGGTGACAGTACCCAATAAAATATTTTCTTAACAAAATCTGATGAAGTAAAAAAGAGGTGTTCATAAAGGGATGAATGTGAAGCAGTTGGGGACTCCTATGATTGGTACAGCAGGAGGCAAACCCCCATTCTTATAGCCCACCTTAACCGTCTGACGAGGGAGGTTTGGATGGTAAGTTCCCAGCAATGGATTTGTTGGAGGTACCTGGAGGGGAAAAGGAGGGGGAGCTGGTGGAAGCCCCAGACCCCTGGTATGGTAAGGTCCCAGCAATGGATTTGCTGGAGGGACCTGGATGGAAAAAGAGGGAGAGCTGGTAAAAGCCCCCCCGCTAATTACAGAACAAATATGAGGTTACCTGCACTGTACGTTATCTGCCGGGTAGTCCCAGACATCTAATAATAAAGTTGCGGCCTGATTAAACCCATGTCAAATGTCTCCTGTCCTTCTTTTAGCATAGCCAGACAACCCATTTTTTCTACCTCCCCCAACCCAGTCCTTTTATGGGTAGACAGGGAGGAAATTTTACTAACTAGTTCAGAAATAGATGATCATAGAAATAAATAATGAAGACAGTTTTTTGTTTTTCCCAAGATAAAGCAATTATCTCAATTAAAGTAAAAATCCTTTTAAGTGATCTTAAAAGGTATTAGCTTTATTCTTGGTGTGAGCACTGTATTAGCTCAAGAAATGTAAATTCGGCAGGAAAAATTGCAAAAAAGCCTACGTATCCAATCTTCAATCCCTCATTCAAGATAATTCTTCTTTTGAATGGTATGGCAAAATATCCTAATCAGGATATTGACTTGGGATGTTTTTAATTTTGAGCAACCCTGTCAAAATCTTCCATAGGAATATAATAAGCTTGAAGATTGGGCTTAAAACTTGTCTTACTTTTGAACTGATGCTTCCAATTGCTGATAATGGGGAGAGGTTAATGCTGTGACTGTGTGTGTTACCTGTATAATATGAAAATCCTTGAGGATTTAGGGGGTAATTTTTTGGGGTTATTCTCTGCTCTCCTCTATCAACTGTCAAGGGAAACCTACTCAAACACTAACAGATTTACAAAACTGTAAAGAGGTTTGTGAAGCTAATCTACTTCTATGCTATACGGTGCTTTGATAATCTCTATTTACAGGAGGGGAAATAAACATCTACCACAGTTGCTGATTTTATTCTTACTAGATAGCTGCACAAGCAAACTTTTAAAATATAAATGTGAATGTTATGTAAGGTAGAAACTTAGTTTCATTTGATTTATAAAGTTTCTCTAAAAATGGAATTATTTCAGATCTCAATTTATATTTTATCTTCCCAGATTTAAAGAAAAATATACTAGTTAATTTATACATCCTGGATAAATACATACTTGAAACCCTTATCACATTTGCTAAGAAAATTTCCAGGTAGCTAAATATAAAATGTGCATTAAATCTAAACTATGTAGGCAAAATATGAAACTATTTTGTTAGCAGAGATCACTGAACACAACCTGTTTTTTAATTGGTAGAGTCATTTGAAAATATCCAGAAGGTGTAACTGGATTGTATTTGTTTAAAAATGATCAAAATAGCAGTTTTAATTTATGCTATCCATTAAAGGGCCCTGTGGGTTAATTTGTTCTGCAGTCTGTGTGAACACACATGCATTTCATTGGTGTCTCATATACCAGGTGTGTAGATGAAATCTGAAGCCTCTGTTTGTCCATAGTTCTTATCTAGGTTTCATAGTCTTAAGTACATGTGTGGTTTTGTGTGCTAGAGATGATTCCTTGGTAAATACAATAAGTTTCATGACCTTCTAACTCATTAATTTTAAAAATAGGTAATATTTTAAAATATTGCTTACTTTAATCAATGACAGTTTTTTTTCTAATTTTCAACATCTTTAATCCAAGTATTTTTATTATTTCTGTATTTTTTCCTCCTAGTTTAAAACTCCTAAGTGCTGCAAGGAAATTAAGGAGGTTTGGCTCTTTTACTCCATTATTGCAATTAGGAATTTAGCATCATCAGTGCCAGAGGACAAAAGTGGTTCATTTGCCCTAGGGGGACAGGACAGTGATAAGATGATTTTTCGTCAAGGATCATTGGGTCGTAATTAAGTTACATTCATGGCTATTGCTTTTTGAAGGATGATTGGTAAATGACAGGCTTCATGCGCTTAATACGGACAGTGTTCACTAGGGTTTTTTCTCCCTCTGTCAGAAAATCCTGTTGAGCCTGATAATGTAAATGTGGCATTTTATTCTGAACAAAAGAGCAGGGAAATGAGCTATCTTGTCTAATCATTCAGTTGTTTAACACCGACTTCCAGTTTAGACTCAATTGGCTGGAAAGCACTTGACATGTGAAGTTAGTGCTGTTCGGAACGCATGTTTGAGTAAATTTTAAAGTAAGTGACAGCTAAATTGTACCTAGGGAAATTACAAAGCCTTCAACACAGTTAATTTTTTGGGGAGGATTAGTTGTAATTGCAACACCAGTCTCCTTGAAGATTCCTCGCTCTAGCTGATGAACAGAAAAAAACATTATTTCAAGAGCCCGTTTTCTTAACAGAATAATTTTTGTAAAGCTGATTGTACCTTACTGAATTGATTTCCCTCCATGCTAACATCTGCTTCAGATTTGCAGAGAGGGATTTGTTTTAAGAGTGTTTTTTTTTTTTTCTTTTTTTTCTTTTTTTTCTCCCTTCCAGAGTCCCTTTTTTTTCTTTCTCCTTCTCTAGTGATTTCAGGTTTGAGAGCTTTTCAATCAGGAAACCCCTTAGGTAAATTGCCACTTCACTAAAGCTTTATGCATAACGTTGTAGCACTTCATTCCAATTAAAATCAATATTTGGAGTCTTTTTTATCAAGCAGACTCTCTGGTTTGGAAAGTTGTTTATTACAAGTAAAAGGGTTAGTTCTAGAGCTACCTGCTTGAAGCAAGAGGGGAATGATTTATATAATTT
The DNA here is from genome assembly GCF_013100865.1 of Trachemys scripta elegans. Taxonomy (NCBI): domain Eukaryota; kingdom Metazoa; phylum Chordata; order Testudines; family Emydidae; genus Trachemys; species Trachemys scripta. The sequence continues at coordinate 36,069,486 of NC_048300.1, forward strand.
GAAATAGGTATGAGAGAAAAATTAGATGGTGGTCAGTCTTGTTACAGAGTCTGATCCTGCAAACACTTATTCTTGTCAGTAACTTTATTTATGGAAGTAGTCCAACTTAGTTCAGTGATTTTTCAGGATTGGGGCCACAGTATATAAGAATTCACAAGTGCCCCAGGCAAAAATAACTTGCCTCGTATTCTTACAAATAGAACAGTCTAAATTGCAGCGCAGTGCTGAGTTAGAGCTGTCTTGTATTTATGTGAGGATCAAACATAATACGTTTAGGCTGCTTCTGTCATTTAGGTTATGATAGCATACCTCCTTTTTTTAAATGAAGAGATTGTAATGAGAAGTAATATCCGAACTGCTTATGTGAAGTGTTTTTTAAAAGAGAAATAGGAGTTTGACCTTTAAAAAGAAGCATAAATGGCATTTGTCGACACTAATAAAAAGAAGTCAAATTTTAATAGTAGTTCACCCATAAAAACAAAACTCCCATTCTTTCCATCCATGGATCATGTGAATTTATATTTAAAAACTTAGACCCCTACCTTGCATTGATGACCCCATGGACACACAAGTCCGCTAGCCTGGTTGTGAATGCTGCATCAGGGCTTTACTCTTTTGGGGCCTGATCCAAAGCCTGCTGAAGTCATTGGACACATTAACTAAAATGTGTTTGGGATCAGACACTTTATCCATTATATGAACCTTTGATATGTAAATTTGGATACTGATGAATATATAAATTGTATAGGAAGATTGTGTCCAATAAGATTTTCAGACATTAACTTGGACCTGTCTGGTTATTTGCACACACATTTTGTTCTAACTGTAACTTACAAAAAAAAAAAAAATTAAAATGCAGAACTGTTGTAAGGTTTAGCAAAATGTGCATTCAGAACATTAACATAATCTTAAAAATAAATTAAATTTTAAAGCTGTGTAGTAAGTTCTTGTTTTGTCAGTGGGCTTTTTTCAGCTGAATTATTAACTACTTCTCACAAAAATACTTGCCAGTCCCCGTCCGTGTCCTCTCTCTCTTCCCCCCCCCCCCCCCCAAAAAAAAACAAAACAAACACCTCTTGTCTTACAGTAAATTGTGGTTGGGTAGCCTTATAAAACAAAAACTCCCCAGCAGTGTTGCTCTAAGGAAATTTGAGAGAAATGTAATAGATTTTTATTACTTTAATCTGAAAGTCTGTTAAGCCAAGTTATAATGTACTGTCTCATTATTGAGCTTAAACTTATTTTGGGGGCCTGAGTATGGAAACATTTTGTATGTTGTATGAGCAGCAAACACCATAACATGTATGTTTCCATTTTCTTTTTATTGGCTTTTTTTATTCTGCACACACAGTATAAATATCTTCAGAATCATACATTTAGAGACCAAAACCTATTAATATCTGTTTGATTGACATTCCAGTTATTCATTCATTTATTGATAGCTTTGACCTAAAAGAATCACTTCAATGCTGTGGGTATACAGCTGAGACAATACTATTGCCGTTTAAGAATCAATCTGAGCTGAATTTACAACTGAAAACTTTAATTTATATGTATAAGTGCTGTTGTGCCTCCCAAGAATTTGAGTAGTTTTCAATAAAAACTGATTTTAAAGGTGTTAAACTGAACTTGCATCTAAAGCAGAAGAAAATACTGATTACATGAAGTTTTATATCCATCTATATTTCATCCATAGTATTTCTCTTGTATGACAGTAATCTAGTCTGCAACATCTACTTGCAGTTTTGAAATTAACCTGTAATTTAGTCTTCACCCCAAATGACAAAAATTCAAATGACTCTGTGGGGTGCCAGAAGATGCACTGTAAACAGGGCTTTGTAAGGGGATACGGTAGAGATCCGACAAGTTAGGCTCATTTTCACAGTGTCAGTAATATTACAATAACATTAACATTTCTTGCTTTTTAATGCATTTTAAAATATTAATATCGATGAAATCATAATAAAATCAAGGGCAATGTAAAATTTTGATTAAGAAACTAGAATGATACAAAACTAACGTGCCATGTTAAATGGATTAAAAACTGGCTAACTGATGGGTCTCAACGTGTAATTGTAAACTGGGAATAATTACTTAGCAGGTATGTTTCTAGTGCAATTCCACAGAGGTTGGATTTGGTCCTATGCGATTTAACGTTTATCAGTGACCTGGAGGACAACATAAAATCATCACAAATACAGTTTGCAGATGACACAAATATTGAAATGGAGTAAATAATGAAGAAGCCAAGTCACTGATGCATGCTTCCATGCTGATGATGCTCATTTAAAAAAATAAGTGTTAATTAAATTTCTGATAGAGCTCCTTGCGGCAGAATTGTATGTCCCCTGCTCTGTTTTACGTGCATTCTGCCATATATTTCCTGTTATAGCAGTCACCGATGATGGCCCAGTACATGTTGTTCATTTTAAGAACACTTTCACTGTAGATTTGACAAAACGGAAAGAAGGTACCAATGTGAGATTCTAAAGATAGCTGCAGCACCTGACCCAAGCTTTAAGAATCTGAAGTGCCTCCCAAAATCTGAGAGGGATGAGGTGCGGAGCTTGCTTTTAGGAGTCTTAAAAGAGCAACACTCCGATGCAGAAACTACAGAACCCGAACCACCAAAAAGGAAAATCAACCTTCTGCTGGTGGCATCTGACTCAGATAATGAAAATGAGTATGCGTCGGTCTGCACTGCTTTGGATTGTTATCAAGCAGAACCTGTCATCAACGTGAACGCATGTCCTCTGGAACGGTGGTTGAAGCATGAATGGACATATGAATCTTTAGTGCATCTGGCATGTAAATATCTTGCAACGCCAGCTACAACAGTGCCACGAGAACGCCTGTTCTCACTTTCAGGTGACATTGTAAACAAGAAGCAGGCAGCATTATCGCCTGCAAATGTAAACAAACTTGTTTGAGCGATTGGCTGAACAAGAAGTAGGACTGAGTGGACTTGAAGGCTCTAAAATTTTACATTGTTTTATTTTTGAATGCAAGTTTTTATCAATAATTCTACATTTGTAAGTTCAACTTCCATGATAAAGAGATTGCATTACAATACTTGTATTAGGTGAACTGAAAAATACTATTTCTTTTGTGTTTTACAGTGAAAATATTTGTAATCAAAAATAAATATAAAGTGAGCACTGTACACATTGTATTCTGTGTTGTAATTGAAATCAATATATTTGAAAATGTAGAAAACATCCAAAATATTTAAATTTCAATTCGTTTTCCATTGTTTAACAGTGCGATTAATCATGATTAATTTTTTTAAGTTAATCGCGTGCGTTTACTGCGATTATTCGACAGCCCTAATATAAATTTAAAATTCAAACTGACGCTGGGATGTGGAAAATTTTCTGAATGGACAATATTACTTAATGGCCTGTTATTAAGGAGTTTGTGTAAAAATCCTTATGCGATTAGATGAATTTAATTGGAAACCCTAAGCCATACTGTACTGTTTTTTGTGCAAACTTGGCTTATAGGCTGTTATCATTTTAACTTAAATTGTGTATCTTTTTTCATAAGGGGTGATATACCTGCTGCGCTGGAAGCGACCATTGATTGTTGTAAGAAGTATGACAGTACCCCTAGGATCCATGACATCTTGTGCAGGCTAATAGAACAAGGAAATACTGATCTCCTCCAGAAAGGTTAGTTGGATATAGTCAAATATTGTTGGTTGGGTTATTTTGGGTTCTTTATGGAGGTGGTGGTTTAGTTTCGTTTAGTTTTTGGTTATCTTTACATCAGGCTGTGCAAACAGTGGGAGGATGCGTAGAGTATATGTGCATAACTTTAAAGCTTTCAGCAGCATCTAGGTATCCTTTTTGCAAATTGAAAAAATGAAATTTATTTTAAGTATGAAGGAACCTAATGTTTCCACAACCGAATGCCTAGCTATTAACAGAAGGCTGCTGTAATGGAATATATGTCAGTCCATTGGTGTTGACACACCCTAACTTGTTCTATATGTCCCTCCCTCAACATGTTTAAGAAATCCTAAATCCTTGTAGTCTGCAGCAATATAGAATGCCAATTTATAATCTGTTAATGCTGTTGAATTTAATTATTATAAACTATAATGCAGATTAGCAAGAGTACTTGAAATATATTTAACCTTGAGCTGCAAGGTATCTTATAATATTTTGTCATTCTTAGTATCCCTTTCCAGAAAATTATTCCCCCATCACTTATTTTGTGTTTTGCTAGGTGTGGGGAATCTTATTTGTTAGATTATTTTTGACATCTGTTTTTAAAATGGTTCCCAGTTATTAAACAGACAATGAAATTAGTTTTCTTCTCTCTGTAGCCATGGACTTTTTGAATCAAGATCGAGGTGAAATGGCGATGCTCTATGATATCTTCTTTGCCTTCCTGAATACAGGAAAATACAAAGAGGCCAAGAAGATCATTGAGGTGGGTTTTTAACTACAGTACTCTAATCATGCAGCTATTTAGACTCCTAATTAGAATATATTTAAAAATTTTAACCTTTAATTAGTCTTGTTCTGTTTCATGTTAATAAAATTCAATCCCAATAATGAAGGGGGGAAAAAACAGAGAACTCGGTCAGCTTCTTTATTATGTATAATTACAGTTCAGAAGAGGGAGAGTCTGGTTGTATATTGAAGTTGTTTCCTTACTTTATCAAATTCACTGTTACATATCAAAATGATATTTGCATATTAAATCTCGGATTGTGGAACAATTAAATTAAACTGGCATTCCTGGGTGTAAAGTTACTAATCCTCTTTCCCAAGGAATTCTTTGTTCTTAAAAGCACTGGAATTTAATTTGCTGCAGACCATACTCAGATTTATTTGTAATGCTTGTCTACAAGTTAATCAGCCAAACAAGTGCTGTCTGCTACTGTTTGGCATTTAATTTAGAATTTTTTTAAACCATGATAAGCAGCTTATAGAAAGTGGTAGGTGACAAACTTGGTCTATTTAGGATTAGTATATTTTATCTAGGCTTGATTGAAATTTTGCTTACTGAAATTGATAAGTCAAAAGGGCAGCTGCAGAGTCTGCCCAGATTGTGATTTTTTTTCTTAGCTGTGTGTGTGTGTGTGTGTGTGTGTGTGTGTGTGTGTTTAAATTCTGCATTACTTGTCCAGTTAACATTTTAAGGGAGAGTCTTTCAGAAAATGAAACTTTGTTGTCTTCTTTCTTTGAACTTTCTTTTCTGAAACACCTTTTTTCCTCGTAAGGAAAAAAATACATGAGATAACAGAAATTCTCATCTGAATCATTAGACATTAAAAATCTTGCATAAAAATTAACTGTTTTTTTTTTTCTTTAGTCACCTGATGGTAGGACAAAACTGTATCTTTTTAGAAAATGCTTTGCACTTTTGTAGAAAAGCAGTAGTCCTAAATGTAGTGAGCTTTTGATGCTTTAATAGCTTTATTATGATAATACAGAAAAGAATACAATGCAGTTATTAGCAAGGACTGAAGAGGAGTTTATTTTAAGAGTGTGACTGAAATACAAGAGAAAAGAAAAAGGCGTAAGAAGGATAAAACTTGTTGTGGGATGTTTAGAATTGAAATGAATGCCAAAGGAAATGTAAGATATTTTGCAGTTTTCTGTGTTTTTACTAGCTGTTTCTTTGGATTTAATAGACTTTTCTTTCACAGTTTTTTTTTTTTCAAATATGTTCTTGAATTTTCTGTGTACTGATGGTAATTTCTTTATCTTAAAAAAAGACTTTGTTCAGAGACTATTTCAATCACATTTTAAATTAACCAGACAGTAAACAAATTATATTGTTTGATTTGGTTTGAAAACCTACTTCTCTGTATAAATTAGCTGTTGCCAATTTACCTCTCCTGTTTCTTTAAGAATTAAGAAGAAATGAGCAAGTTAACTTTGGTGATTGACCATGAAATGTTAAAAACCAGCAAGAGTCAGAGATTCTGACATAAACCCCAATACTGTTATCAAAAGATCAGATGGACATCTGGCTGTCTTGCTTGTCTTTTTATGCTCATTGGATTAGGATTTCCAAGTCTTGTGTAACCTTTACAAAGTCTGATTTGGTCCTTTGTATATGTGGGTTACGTTTCTTCTAAACAAAGTTATTTTCAATAACTACTGAACTATTCCTTGTTTTGTATATAATAACAAAGGTAAATTCTAAACATCTTTGTTTATAATGAAACAGATAATCAGGGCTATTTAGTGTTCCCTCTCTAAAAAGGTTGGCAAACCGAAGGTTACCATACAAAGCTATTGCCTTGGGAACTGAGAAAGTGATGATCAGAGAGAATATAATGCCTCAAGCTATTACTGCCCAGTTGAGATCACTACTTCAACCTAGTGTTGTGTTATTTAGAGAGCCCAGATGTGTGCTGGACACTTTGCAGTCAAATAAAAAACATGCAACCTAGGGCCCCAATCCTACAACTGGTTTGGGGTCTAAACCTTCATCCGTATAAGTGAATAACAATAGTGGGGAAGGAGTGAGGGGAGGAGATGAGAAGGGATACAAGAAGTCGGATCATGGAGTTGCAAATGTTTATGTGCAGGTATTGGTGGTTAGAAATATAATTACTTTTTAAATATAGGTTGCTTGATTATTAACCAAACTAATTTAATTTTTGTGGTGGACAGAGATGAAATCATGGTTAGAGGAGTGAGGGCAGTTGGAGGGCATTTAATAGCAGGAGAGGTTGGAGGGGCAGCAAGACTGAGATAGGACTGATAGGCTAAAGGTACATAGAAAAGTAGAGGTAAGGATCAGTTGCAACAAAACAAGAACAAAAGTGGAGGGCATGATGAGGCAGTGCAGAGGCAAAACTGATTGGTGGCATTACAATAGGTACATCTGAGGAAGTGGTAGCAGAGTCAACTAATGATTGCTGGAGAATTCTGGTGTTGGATTCCTTATGTTGTTCTGCTGAAGTGTGCTGAGCAGAATAGAGTACAGGTTCTGATCTTGAGAGGGTTGAAATAACATGTGTCCAGAGTTTGGTTTGTAGTTCCTTTGGTACTTGGTGGTGCCAAGTGAGGTAGTTTTGATACCTACACAGGGGGAGGAGAGTTAGAAGGCCTAATTTAGTCGAGCCTTTCCCTCTGCTGCTACTTGTGGTCTTTGGGGAAGCAGGACTCTGAAGCTGTGTCGCGGGCTGGCCCTGGGATGTTAGGTTGCTACTGGGATCAGTTGCCTTCAGACAGGGAATTCTGGGGAAGGAGGAGGAAGGCAGTAGTTGCTGTAGTGTAGGTCTAACATTGCCAGGGCTGCCCAGAGGGGGAGCGGACATAAAAAAAAAAAAAAAAAAAAAGGCGCCAACCGCTGTGGCGCTTGTACTCACCGGGTGGTGCTCAGAGTTGTCGTCGACAGCAGGTCCTTCACTCATTCCGCGTCTTCGGCAGCACTGAAGGACCCGCCGCCAAAATGCCTCCAAAGACCCGGAGCGACTGAAGGGCCCACCGCCAAAGACCCGGACCGCTGCTGGGTGAGTAAAAATTAAAAAGGCGCCTCTAGCCAGGGAAGGGATTCTCAGCCAGGGCTCATGGGGCCCCTATGGGGCCCGGGACCCGGGGCAAATTGCCATACTTTCTCTCCTCTCCCTCCCCCCCCCCCCCCCCCCCACGGTGGCCTTGAACATTGCTCCAGGGTTGTCTTTTGCTGTGCACCCACTGACAACAGCCAGGTTCCTCACGGTTCTGTCAGAGAAGGGGTTCACAACACGTTTATGTGACCAGATGTTTAGACAGGTACCCTTCTCTCACTTCCTTTTCTCCAGGGTGCCAGACAGTGAATTTCCCCAGTAAGTCACCAAGTTCAGTTCAGGTTGCCTTAGGGAAAAAAACATTGTTGGAGAAAATAAAGGCAATTAGAAACAAAATAAATATAAAGTGGAGTTTAAACACATTAAAACTAAAGATTAAAAACATGTAAGTGTAGTGAACTAGCCCCAAAACTTAAGATATACTTATTAAACAGGGTGAAAAAATGTACATCTTAGAAAATCCTTTTGCTTAACTCTTGTCTTTAAATAATAATAATAATAAAAAAAAAACTTTGTCCAGCTTCAGTCTGTGTCTCTAATCAAAATCTCATTCACACAGGGGTCTCTCAGGTAGTCTCTTGTTTCTCTCCAGAGCTGGTAGATACAGTGTTTGGTTTGGGCGTGTGGTGTGGTCATTTTTGTGCTGCATTACTGGTATATTCTGACTGTAGACTCAGTGCAACTGGCCAGAGGAGGATCACCCTGTGTAGGAATCCTTCAGTGACAGAGGGCTATCCAGCCTCTATAGTATCCCTTCTCCCTGTTGCCAACATAGTAGATGTGGCTAGAGCAAAGGATGCATGTTTGGGGTTTTGTGATATCCTGCCAACCTCTGGTTGCCATTTTGGTCATTGTCAGTTGACATAACAGCATCATTTAGACTACGCTAATTTATGCTTGGGGACTAGACTGCCACACAGTTGACTTAGGACCAGGGGAATGGAGGAGGGAACTTTATACCACTTGGATATCTTTTCTCCCCCCTTATCCTCCAACACATCATTATACCATGTGTGCTCCTTGGATATAGTATGTAGGGGCTTATTCTTTAACAATTCTGTTGTTGTGGTGATGTTGCATCACCTCAGTGTAGTTTGAATACACTTGCTGTAACTGCTGCTTTGTTCTAGCCCCTAACTTAACTTGTTAGGCCATCTTCTCTTAATTCTTCCTGTGCAGTCCTGCATACACAGCAATTAATCTTAACAGTTCTTCAGTTACGTTGTCAGACTGGCCTTTTCCCTCTTATAGTCATGCTCAGTGCTGTCATTAGAAATGTGTGGTGAAGCAGCGTCTAGCTAGGCCACTTATTTTGCCTGGTCTACATTAGAAAAAATTACCTGTTTTTAACAGTTTAAATTGCAGCTGAAACTATAGTTATATGCAAGTGTACACCAAGACAAACTTTCTTCAGCACTAATTAAAAAAACAGTGGTTAAAATCTACTCAGAGCAAGTCTCAACCATATTTTTCTGGAACAAAGATGAACAGTGTGTTATGGACTGTACCTACAGCTAAGCCATGTGCAGCTGTGAACCAGTGCTAAATCTATTATCGTCAGCAGTGTGTGCTGTTTCTAGTGAAAACAAGTTTAAGCGAAGTCACCACTCCAAATTATTCATGCAGAAATTTCCTTGGTTCAAAATTATAAGAGAAAACGTTCACATATGATACTTTCTTTGAAGAAGATCTTGTGACATCAGAGCCCAAAATGTAAATGTCCATAGCTCATTGAGAAAATGAGTCTGCTGCAACATACAAGTTGGAAGATGCACAAGGGAAGGAGAAAGAAATGGGTTGCTAAATGGAAGTGCAACGTTATCAAGTGAAGCAGCTTAGTCCATTGCTCTTTGGTCAATCATTTCAAAGCAGAAACCGTTGGAACAGGTAGGAGAATAATGATGCAAAACTTTCCAAGCTAATTGATTGATTGGCCATTGAATGGTGTAATAAAATGAATGAGGATTAAAAGTGTAGGTACACACTTATTTTATGATATGTACTTGGATAAAATTAGGTCTTTGAAGATATGGAATATAATTTTCAAAAGTGCCAGAGTCCCATTTTCAAATGTTGAATGTTAGTGGGACTTAGGCTCCCAGTGCCTTAGTCACTTCTGAAAATGAGACTTAAATTCCTAAATCGGCTAGGCACTTCTGAAAAAATTACTTGTACATGGTCAAGAAAATATTAAGTGATGTTTGAAAGTGCTAGCTGAAACTTGTTTGAAAGAGAAAACCTCTTCAAGTTGATGTGAATTCATCTCATGTTTGAGTGCTCTGAAAAAAACCACCACTTGAAAGATACAGGTAATTGAGCACAGATGAGCAAAACTTACCTCCTCCCAAGTGAAAAACCTAGAGCTGTGCCAGTTGTAACCTGACCTTTTGTACTCGTTTTTACATTATTTGTAAACACTTGCAATTCCTGAGGTAGATAAGTGCAAGAGAGTGGAAGCTTGATTTCATACATATAAGGAATATGTAAACTCAGCTGTACTAAAAAGAGAATAATCCTTTCATAGGAAGACTTAATAGAAACATGCTGGTAAATTTCTTTTTTTTTGCTAAAGTCAGTTTATTTCTCGCAGAAAAAGATTTACTAAAACACAGAAAAATATATACAAAACAAAACAAAAAAATACTGATACCTTTTACATTGATATTGTAAATGAAATAGAAGTATTAGGAGTCATTCCTTACTAAAGTTCAGTACAGTTAGCATGTGTTTATCACTGGAAGAACTGAAGTTCTTATTTCTTAAACTCTTGTCTTTGGTTTTTTATAAAAGCACAGTGGCAGCTAGGAACTGAAGTGCTTTGTCATGGCAGTTTGTAGAGCACAATGTAAATAAAGTAGTACTGCAAATTTAGTATTATAGGGACAGGTAGCAATGGCTGTAGTTAAGGTTGTTTTGAAACTTGTCATTAGAAGACCTTGTTTTCAGTTGTTTATAGCTTTGCCAAACTTTAATTTTCTGGACTGAAATTTTCCATGCATTGCCTGTCTCAGGCTGACTTTTTAAAAAGTTTCAACAAAAATATATCATCCATTTCTGAAAACAAGATTACAGGAAAATGTTTTCTCCTTGTTAAAAATCTTCGTTTCATTGGTAAGCACTAGCACCTCCTACATAGAACAACCTTGACATGCTTCCAGAACACAGTCCATCTCATACACTGAATGAGACATAGGCCCTGTGGAATAAATAGTACGTGTTCATGTAATTAAAGACTGTATCACAGTGCATACACACGGGGGCTGAATTAAAAGTGTATAGGCAACCATAATTCTGACATTTTCTAGCTTTTGAATACTTGGTTTTACAACGTTAACATTCTTTTGCTAATTTTTTGGGTGTCATTGTAGATACAATATTAATACATTTCCTAAACCATGGACTAGAAGGATTATCAAAACCCATAAGATAAGTAGGTTAGATGGATGTATGTGCAAGTAAACCATGTTTATTAGGGCTGTCAATCGTAGTTAACTCACGTGATTTACTCAAAAAAATTAATTGCGATTAGTCGCAGTTTTAATCACACTGTTAAACAATAGAATACCAATTGAAATTTAATAAATATTTTTGGATGTTTTTCTACAATTTCAAATATATTGATTTAAATTACAGCAGAGAATACGAAGTGTACAATGCTCACTTTATAGTATTTTATTACAAATATTTGCACTGTAAAAGTGATAAAAGACATAGTATTTTTCAATTCACCTCATACAAATAGTGTAGTGCAATCTCTTTATTGTGAAAGTGCAACTAACAAATGTAGATTTTTTTTTTGTTACGTAACTGCACTCTAAAACAAGTCAATGCAAAACTTTAGAGCCTATAAGTCCACTCAGTCCTAATTCTTGTTCAGCCAATCGTTAAGACAAACAAGTTTGTTTACATTTACAGGAGATAATGCTGCCCACTTCTTATTTACGTCACTAGAAAGTGAGAACAAGAGTTTGCATGAGCCTCTTTTGTAGCTGGCATTGCAAAGTATTTACATGCCGGATATGCTAACATTCGTATGCCCTTTCATGCTTCGGCCACCATTCCGGAGGACATGCTTCCATGCTGATGATGCTCATTAAAAAAAAATAATGCATTAATTAAAGTTGTGACTGAACTCTTCAGGAGAGAATTGTACGTCTCTGGCTCTATTTCCCCCACATTCTGTCATATATTTCATGTTATAATAGTCTTGGATGGTGACTCAGCACATGTTCATTTTAAGAACAGATTCACAAAATGCAAATAAGATACCAATGTGAGATTTCTAAAGATAGCTACAAAAACAACAAGGAGTCCGGTGGCACCTTAAAGACTAACGTATTTATTTGGGCCTAAGCTTTTGTGGGTAAAAAACCCACTTCTTCAGATGCATGTCACTTGACCCCAGGTTTAAGAATCTGAAGTGCCTTCCAAAATCTGAGAGTGACTGGGTGTGGAGCATGCTTTCAGAAGTCTTAAAAGAGCAACACTCCGATGCGGAAACTACAGAACAACCAAAAAAGAAAATCAACTTTCTGCTGGTGGCCTCTGACTCAGATGATGAAAATGAACATGCATCGGTCTGCACTGCTTTGGATTGTTATCAAGCAGAACCTGTCATCAAGATGAAAGCATGTCCTCTGGGATGGTGGTTGAAGCATGAATGGACATATGTATATTTAGTGCATCTGGCATGTAAATATCTTGCGATGCCAGCTATAACAGTACCATGCGAACGCCCGTACTCCCTTTCAGGTGACACTGTAAACAAGAAGCAGGCAGCATTATCTCCTGCAAATGTAAACAAATTTGTTTGTCTAAGCCATTGGCTGAACAAGAAGTAGGACTGAGTGTACTTGTAGCCTCTAAAGTTTTACATTGTTTTATTTCTGAATGCAGGTTTTTTTGTACATAATTCTACATTTGTAAGTTCAACTTTCATGATAAAGAGATTGCACTACAGTACTTGTATTAGGTGAATTGAAAAATACTATTTCTTGTGTTTTTTATAGTGAAAATCTTTTTAATCAAAAATAATACTATAAAGTGAGGACTGTACACTTTGTATTCTGTGTTGTAATTGAAATATCCAAAAATATTTAAGTTATATTGTATTTTATTATTGTTTACTAATAACAGCCCTAATGTTTTTATATTTCTTCAGTATTGTTGCCTCCCACTCTTTTGTACCTCCTTCTCCCCTTCTTCTTCTTCTCTCCTTCCCCCCACCTCCACCCCCTTTGCATAATACCACAATGTATGACAGTAATTTAAATTAGATACAACCTCAAGACAGGAGCCTATTGTTCTTCTTCGAGTGCTTGCTCATGTAGATTCCACTTTAGGTGTGTGCACACCCACATGCACAGTTGTCAGTTCCCTGCCTTAGCGGTATCTGTAGGGCCGGCTGTGGTGCCCTTTAGAGTGCCACGCTCATGTGGCAGTATATCAGATGCCACCAGCCCTACACCCTCTCAGTTCTTTCTTACTGCCCGTGATGGTTGGTTGGGGCGCCTTGTCTTGCATTGCAAGAGCAGTAGCAGTTTTCTTTCAGTGTCTTCTTCTTAGACTTGGTTCTATTGGTTGTGTATATAGTTCATAGTTGTTAATTGTACAGTTCAGTTAGTTAAGTAGAGTCCCAATTGGGATTTTGCCTCGAGTGGGGAATGCCCCACTCTCTCGGCTTCAAGTCATATTCGGCGTGCAGCAGGTCAATGCCGATCAGTGATCTCCACGACAGTTGTCTCAAGTGTCTGGGAGAAAGTCACAGAAAGGACAGGTATCGCATCTGCAAAATCTTTTACCCTTGGACCCAGAAGGAGCGGGATATCTGCTTGAGGGCCTCCTGATGGAGGCTGCTCTGTTCTGCGTCGGAGCCCTTCACCGCAGTACATTGGCTTTGGTGCGTGGTGCACTGCTGGCACTGGACTCGGCCTGGCACCACTCCCTTTCGCCGGTGCCATGGAAGCGGCAGTCCCTCGGCACCAAAGAACAGAGGGGCAACGGGCAAAAGATCTATGTCAGGCCGTGCGCCCGCTTCGGGGCTTCACAGGGGTACTTCTGAAGTCAGACCCCTCCCCCCCCCCAGCCCAGACAGGGACCCACCCACCACCCTGGGCAGTGGCAGGGGCTCCCAGCCTATCGTGGGGCCTTCAGTGCCTGAAGCAGTCCCGGCAGCTAAAGAGAGAGGCCAACTGGCTCCACAGGTGCCACGTCAGCTCCAGCCATGGCACTGAATGGCAAGCCCACCGGGGTGTAGCAAAATGAACTGACGGAACACTCCTGGTTGCCAGACTGTAGACGCAGGTCTCCATCGCTGCAACGTGAGTCCCTGGCACCACACCCCATCTCTCCGACCAGAAGGCTTAGGTCCCCAATGAGATCCACGTACTAGGCGTGGGACTCCGGACTCGAGGTGCTATTCCCGATACCGGCGAACATCCGGCCATAGGTTACCCAGGCGCTGGTCACCCTCGCCAGGCGGTCTTCTTGACGTAGGTCGCAGTCCGGGAGGGGTCGTTCAGTATCTCTGCATGGGTCTCGTTCGCCTTGGTAACATTCCTTGGGCAGGCAACACTATTCACCGTCAACCTGTCAATCGCCCACCAGGGTGAGCAAACAGAGGGAGCCCTTTCCCACAGGCGGTGCAGTCGTTGTCGTCCCCAGACAATGCGGTAGCCGGGCCATCCCACTGTAGCAGTCCCCCGGACAACTTTAAGGAGCACCAAATCCTCCTTAAATGGGTGGCTGAAAACCCTGGCCTACAAATTGAGGAGGTCACTGAGGAGGCTGACGACTTTTTCAATGTCATCTCGGCCACCACCCCAGCACAGGTGGCATTGCCTGTCCACCCTGGGGTCCTCAAAATAGCCAAATCATTGTGGCAATCCCCCTCCTCTGAGGGCTTTGAGTATTTGTACACTCATCCCCCTGTGGCATAACTGGTCGAGTCCACAGTAAACGAGCGGGACACCAAAAAATAAGGACTCAAAAGACTGGACTTGCTTGGCAGGAAAGTTTACTCAACAGCCAGCTTACAGTTCAGGGTGTCTAATCACCAGACCCTGCTGGGATGTTATAATTTCAACCTGTGGGACTCCCTCAATAAGTTCATGGAGGCCTTCCCTCAGGATCATGCACAAGAATTCACTGCATTAGTGAGCAAAAGCACAGCAGTGGCCAAGGGAGTCCTCCAGATGGCCTGGGACACCACGGACTCGGCTGCCAGGGTGGTTGCATCAGCAGTGCCATGAGGGGCAGCTCATGGTTGCAGGCCTCTGAACTGTCCCCAGAGATGCAGGCCACAATCCAGGACCTCCCCTTTGAGGGTATAGGACTCTTTTCCGAGCTAATTGACTCGAGGCTCCATGGGCTTACGGACTCCCTAGCCACCCTCTGCTCCTGGTGGCTGCATACTTCTCAGCAGACCAGGAAGCCATTCTGTCCTCTGCCTCTTCCTCCTCCACCGCAGTCCAGGTCCTGGGGGGCTCCCAGATTGGGCTTCTACAGGAGGAAGAACAAGGAGAAGGGGCCTAAGAGATGCTATCCATCATCTTTCTGCCCGGCGATTCAACCTGACCCATAAATCAGGGAGGCCAGAAGCAGCCGTTTTTAGGGTGTGCCCAAGGACAACAGCCCAGCCAATTCACCAGATCCATCCCCCTCCTTTTTCAATCACCTCCATCCTTTCCGGTCAGTATCACATCGGACCGCTGAGTGCTCGATAGTTTCTTCAGACTACACCTTGCAATTTATAGCCTACCAACCCTCCCACTCCCCTTCCCTGTCCCTCTTCAGGATCCCTTCTCACAAACATCTCCTTGTTCAGGACATTTAAAACCTCCTGCGCCTGGGGGCAGTGAAAGAGGTTCCTCAGTACATGAAAGGAAGTGGAGTCTACTCCCGCCACTTCCTAATTCCGAAGGCAAAAGGGGGGGGGCCTCAGACCTATCCTAGACCTGTATCGCCTCAACAAGTCTCTCAAGAAGTTGAAGTTTCACATGGTCTCCCTGGCCTGATCATTCCCTCCATGGATCCAGGAGACTGGTACACCGCTCTCTATTTGAAGGACGCATACTTCCATATTTCTGGAGCACTGGCTTGTCCTCTGTTTCATGTTTGGCCAGCACCACTTTCAGTTTACGGCAATGTCCTTTGGTCTCTCATCAGCCCTGAGATCATCGTGCATCCGAAGAAGTGAGGTTTTTACTCACAAAAGCTTATGGCCAAATAAATGTTAGTCTTTAAGGTGCCACCAGACTCCTTGTTGTTTTTGTAGATACAGACTAACACGGCTACCCCCTGAGCCCTGAGAGTGCACACAAAGTGTATAGCACCAGTGGCTGCTTACCTGCGACGTTGGGGAGTCCAAATTTACCCTTATCTCTACTATCTGTAAAGCGGCTACCTGGTCCTCTATCCGTATCTTTACATCCCACTATGCACTGACCCAGCAGGCCCGAGATGATGCTGGCTTTGGTAGGGCAGTACTGCAAGCCACTAAGCTGTGAATTCCAAGCCCACCTCCATAGATACTGCTTGTGAGTCACCTAAAACGGAATCAACATGAGCAAGCACTCGAAGAAGAAAAAAGTTACCTACTTTTTTGTAACTATTGTTCTTCAAGTTGTGTTGCTCGCCCTCCTTGCACCTCTGTTGGAGTTGCCAGCAAGAAGGAATTGAGGGCATAGGGCCAGCGGCGCCTGATATACCAACGCATGAGAGTGCCACTCCAGAGGGTGCCACAGCCGGCCCAAGGATACTGCTAAGGCAGAAATCTCCGACAACTGTGCGTGTCAGCACGCACACACCTAAAATGGAAGGGACACGAGCAACACATCTAGAAGAATAACAGTTACGAAAAGGTAGGTAAGTTTTTTTTTTTTGTTTGTTTGTTTTTTTTTTTTTTCTTCCCTTCTTTAAAGCTCCATGCACACCAATGGTACTGAATAAATAAAATGCTTTCAACCACCCCACACAAGCATTTCACATTTGATAATTATGAAGAAAAAAAAATCTTAAAAAAAACTTGGTCAATATTCTCTGTAGTATCTGTATTCCTCTAGCTCTTGGGTTTATGGTAGTAAATGTGTTGGTGAATTTTCTTTTGAAGATGAAAATAATGTGAATTGTTTACATGAAATCTAGTTTTTCTCAAGATCTATTTTGCATCTAACTAACAAGATGGGTTTTCATATATCGTACTTGATGAGACCTACAATTCCATTGGTCTTTTATAATTTGAGTTTTGATTGTAGATTATCTCACAATTCCTATTCTCTGCCATTCTCTCCTTTGAACAGGGAAAACAGTAGGAATGCTTAGCACTCACTCAAACTGTCCCTGGCTCTGGTTTCCCTCAATTTAGTTATCCCTTCTTCCAAAGTCAGCATTTAAAAAAATCTGAAGTCAGAACCAATAAATATTCCCTTGGGGGAGAGATTCTACAACCTGGTCTGACTCTCTCACTCCTCTGATGTGAAATCTCTTGCTATGTGGCAGCAGTTATCAATGACCCTCAGGCCTACACTTCAGCTAGAGTGGAGCTGCATTAACATCAGAAGAACTTCAGACCCATGGAGGATCTAAGACTCTGAAATGGAAATTGCCCTTGAAGACATCTCTTCTTTATTCCCAAATTTATTTCCTCTGGGACAGGCTTTTTATAGCGGCCAAAGAACAATTAGATAATACCATTTCCATCTCTGAATCACCCAAGAAACCACTTGTACTTAAAAAAAAAAAAAAAAAAAAAAAAAAAACCACGATTGTAGGTTTCAGAGTAGCAGCTATGTTAGTCTGTCTAGTGGCGATAGTAAAGTAGTCTCCACTCTCTTACTTGAAAATATCTTTAATGTTATGAGTCACACTTCAGATGAGTCATTTCAGGGAGGTTCACCTTCTGCTTCCTTAGGTCTTGTCTACACTGCTACTTCAGATGCTGGTTACATCTTAAGGACTTTTTTTCTTGTTTTATTCCAAAATATCACTAAATTCTGCCTTTTTAAGAGGAGTCAAAGATACTTCACTCAAGTTTTGATAAAATGATTGAGTCTCTCCCTTTTTCATCCAACTGTTTAAAAAACAATAATAATAATAATTAATAAAAGCTAATTAAGGATAATACCTGGATCATCTTTCACCCTCTTGTTTCGGTTCCTGAAATTTCTACATGTTTCTACATTACCACAGAAAAGGTAAAAACAAAGGCTTCCATTCCCAGTGGGATTCTTCTGTTGCCTAATGTTTCAGAAAATCCTCTCTAGCAGTAGAAGGCGGCAGTGCCATTGCCTGGAGAAATCATTGACCAAACACATAAATAACTTTCTTAAGAGATCTTATGAAGAACTTAGCACTATCTACTTAGCAGCTTTAGACCACCAGCACCCTTGTAGAATTGCTGAGTGAACTTCTCCATCAGATCACTGGCTGTTCTAACTAGCTTGCAGGGTAGGAGGTGAATTATCAAAGAAATATTTGACTTTTTTAGCTAGCAAATGCTTCTTGGGGGCCTCCTGTATCTTAAAAATAAAACTCCATTTCTTCTTTAAAAAAGGTGAAAGATTCCACTTCTAGTGCATATTTCTGCCTCCAAACTAACCATTCTTCAAGTGCTTGCTCATGTCAATTCCATTCTAGGTGTGCGCAAGCCCACATGCGTGGTTGTCAGAGATTTTTCGCTTCAGGGTCTGCAGTGGTCCCCCCTTGAGTGTCATGCTCATGCGCCGCTGTATCAGGTGCTGCCAGCCCCATGTCCTCTCAGTTCCTTCTTACTGCCCATAGTGGTTAGTTGGAGCACCTTTCCTTGCAGTGCAAGGGCTAGCGGTTTCATTTTACTGACTTCAAGCCTTAGGGCCTTGTAAATAGTTAGTGTTTAGTAGTTGTTAAGTGTAGTTAGAAGTTAGAGTCCCAGCGGGGACTTCTCCCCAGGCGGGGCATGCCCAGTCTCCTGGGGTTAAGCCCTGCACGGATTGTAACAGACCTATGCCTGTAAGTGACTACCATAGTAGTTGCCTCAAGTGCTTGAGGGAATCACATGTGAAAGACAAGTGCCATATTTGTAAAAACTTTTGGCCCAGAACTCAGAAGGAGCGAGTTATTCATCTGCGGACTTTCCTTGTGGAGTCTGCCCTTCACCCAGCTTTCAAGCCGTCCCACCAAGACTCGCCTAGTACCTCAGCCTCGGTGCACAGTGCGTCCCGGCACTGGGCTCCACCCGGCACAGCTCCCCGTTGCTGGTGCCCAAAAAGAAAACTAGGCAGCACAGATCCCCAGCTCCAGGCAAGAAGGGCCATGGGTTGTTGAGCAAGGGACCCAGTTCGGGCCGCCTGGAGCCACATGTGCATGCCTCCCCAGTTGGGGGCCCTTAGCCTCTTTTTTAAAAAAAAAAAAAAAAAAAAGTCCACCACCGACTCCCGGGAGTGGTATGGGACCCAAACCCCTGACGGCACCAACACCTTCCCAAGCTCCCCCAGCACCGAGAGAGCAGAGGAGACTGTACTCACCCATAAACCTCCCTTCCCCATGGTGGACAATGCTCCAGGGCTTCCCCTAGTGGTAAAGTTGTCGTCTTCGTCCCCGGACGAGGCGGTTGTGGGACCCTCAAGGGCCAGCCTGCCAGACAGTTTTAAAGAACACCAGGCCATGCTTCAGCAGGTGGCTGAGAATTTGGGCCTAGAAGTGGAGGAGATGGCCGAGCAGGCAGACACCTTGTTCAACGTCCTCTCAGCCTCTACCCCGCCCGTGTCACATGACTGAGTGCATGACTGAGTCCTCAAAAATGCCAAATCACTCTGGTAAATGCCATCATCCACCACTCCCACCACCAAAAGGGCTGAAAAGAAGTACATTGTCCCAGCCAAAGGGTTCAACTATCTTTATACCCACCCTCCCACAGGCTCGCTAATTGTCTCAGTAGCCAATGAAAAAGACAAGCAGGGGGACACCAGCTCAACTCCCAAAAACAAATTGGCCAAAAGACTGGACTAGTTTAGGAGGAAAATTTATTCAACTGCTAGCCTGCAATTCTGAGTGGCGAACCATCAGGCCCTCCTAGGCAGATACAGAAGGAGTCCCATAAGTTAAAATTGTAAGTTCAAGGAGACCCTCCTGAAGGGTTTGGCCCAAGAATTTGGCACCCTGGTGGAAGAGGGCACCATGGCGGCTAGGTGCTCCCTCCAAACGACGTGGGATGTGGCTGACTCGGCAGCTAGGGTGCTTGCGTTGGCGGTGGTTATGAGGTACAGCTCCTCGCTTCACACCGCCGGCTTCTCACAAGATGCAGATCTCGATCCATGACCTCCCATTCGATGGGAATGGGATTTTTTCGGAGCAGATGGATGCAAGGCTGCATGGGTTAAAGGATACTCGGGCCACACTTCGCTTGCTGGGTATGCATGCGCCGCAGTCCGCACAGAAGCAGTTCTGGCCATCCCCACCAGCAAGGCCTTGGCAGCCTCATCCTGGGTCTGCAAGGTGAAGGGTTAAGAACATAAGTTTCAACTGCTTCCGCCCTTCCTCCTCCCGCTCACCTGCGCGGCCCAGCCTGGCAAAGCATCCCGGGGGCCAGAAGAGCTCATTTTGAGGGCGCATTCGAGAGCGACACCCCAGTCAACTCCCAGGATCCACCCCGTTCTTTCCTTGACCGTCTTCGTCCTTACTGTTCAACCTGGTCGCGGGTCACCTCTGACCACTGGGTGCTGGACATGGTGTCACAAGGCTACACCTGCAGTTTTCAGCCACTCTTCCCTCCCACTCCCACTCTTTCCCTTCCTCCTTCAGGGACCCTTCTCATGAGAAACTCTTCATTCAAGAGGTCGAGAATCTCTTGCACTTTGGAGGCAGTGGAGGAGATCCCTTGGGACATGTCAGGAAAGGGAGGGTTCTCCCATTATTTCCTAATCCCCAAAGCAAAGTGGGGCCTCAGACCCATTCTGGACCTGCGACGCCTCAACAAGTCTTTCAAGAAGTTGAAGTTTTGCATGGTCTCCCTGGCCTCCATCATCCCCGCCCTGGATTTGGGAGACTGATACACCACCCTCAACTTGAAGAATGCTTATTTCCATATTCCAAGATCAGACGTTTCCTCCGTTTCATATTGGGTGAACGCCATTTCCAATTCACGTCTCTCCCCTTTGGCCTCTCATTGGCCCCAAGGGTATTCACAAAATGTATGGCGCCAGTGGTCGCTTACTTGAGACATTGAGGAGTCCAGGTCTTCCCATATCTTGACAATTGGCGGCAGGTCTCGGAAACAAGTGCAGAGAAGCCTTGATCTGGTGCATTCCACCTGCTGCGACCTGGGCCTGTTGGTAAATGAGAAAAAAATCCATGTTAAGACCAGCCCAACTAATAGTTCATTGGGGCGGTTCTCAGCTCCATGCAAGCCAGAGCCTTCCTGCATTTTCAGGCCACATTGGACCTAATCTCCCATGTGAAGAACCACCCGTTCACCGCAGCTCACACCTGCCTGCAGTTGCTGGGTCACATGGCCACCTGTACATATGTGGTCAGTCCATCTCCAGCCTCTGCAAGCATGGCTGGTGTCAGTTTATGTCCCCAACAGGCATGACCTAGACGGATAGTCAGGGTGCTGGACCATGTTCTATCATCCCTGGATTGGTGGATGAACCCCGGGTCGCTGTTGTATGGAGTTCCCTTTGCAGCCCCGTCCTCATTACTAACCGCGGTTTCAGATGCTTCGGACCTGGGCTGGGGAGCCCACCTGGGCAGCCCACCTGGGCGAACTTAGCATGCAAGGCCACTGGCTGTGAGACGATCTGGCCTCCATATGCATGTCAGGGAGCTCAAAGCGGTTTGCCTGGTCTGCCAGGCTTTCTTACCCCACCTGAGGGGCAAGATGATGCAAGTCCTCACAGAGAATACCGCTGCCATGTATTACATCAACAGGTAGAATGGAGCTAGGTCGTTGGCCCTTTGCCTATAAGCTCTGTGCTTTTGAGACTTTTGAGTGCAGCAGGCCATTTATCTGGAAGTGGGGAACTCCCCAGGTGGATTTGTTTGCGTCACATCAGAACAGGAAATACCACGTGTTCTGATCACTCCAAGGGATGGACAGGGGTTCCCTGTCAGATGCTTTTCTGCTCCTATGGTCGGGGCCCTGATGTACGCCTTCCCACCAGTGCCGTTCATCCACAGAGTCCTTGTAAAGATCAAACCGGTCAGGGTGAAGGTTATCCTGATAGCCCCCAAGTGGCCTCGCCAACACTGGATCGGTATGCTGCTGGACCTTTCAATAGCCGCCCCGCTGCAACTACCTGTCTGGCCAAACCTGCTGTCCCACAACCACGTGTTGGGCTCCGGAACTACATATCCGGGCCGAGCAGGCCTCGCTGCAGATGATCCTGGATTATTTTCTGCACCTCAAGCTCCAAGGTTTGTCCCGGTCATCGATCAGGGTCCACCTGGCCACTATTTCGGCCTTCCACCCTCCATTCCAAGACAGGTCAGTCTTCATTCATGGCATGATGACCAGGTTTTTGAATGGTCTAGGGTGTCTCTACCCTCACATCCAGGACCCTGTCCCTCTCTGGGACTTGAATCTCGTGCTGTTGAGGCTCATGGGGCCTCCCTTTGAACCTCTGGCTTCCTGCTCTCTTCTCCTCTCCTGGAAGGTTTCGTTCCTGGTTGCAGTAACGTCTGCCTGCCGGGTGTCTGAGATTGGAAGCTTAATTTAGAACCACTCTATACAGTATTCTACAAGGCTACGGTCCTGCTGCAGCCGCACCCAGCATTCCTGCCCAAGGTAGTTTCCCAGTTTTATACCGGTCAGGACATATATTTAGCTGCAGGTTGCACGCCCTGGACATCAGGAGGGCATCGGCCTTCTACATCGACAGGAGAAAGCCGTTTTGCAAGTCAACGCAGCTGTTTGTTGGGGTTGCAGACAGGATGAAAGGTCGCCTAGTGTCTGCGCAAAGGATTTCGTCCTGGATCATGGCCTGCATCTGCTACTACCATGAATTGACGAAAGTGTCTCCACAGGCAGTAGTCAAGGCACACTCAGAGCGCAAGCGTCCTCAGCGGCCTTCCTGTCTCAGGTGCTGATCTAAGAGATCTGTAGAGTTGCTACCGGGTCGTCTGTCCACACGTTTGCATCCCATTATGCATTTACCCAGCAGGCCCGGAACGATGCTGGTTTTGGCAGAGCAGTGCTGCATGCCACAAGTCCGTGAACTCCAAGCTCACCTCTGTTAACACTGCTTGGGAGTCCCCTAGAATGGAATCGACATGAGCAAGCACTCGAAGAAAAAACGGTTACCCACCTTTTCGTAACTTCAAGATGTTGGTTATGTCCATTCCATTACCCACCCTTTTATCCTTCTGAGTTGCCAGCAAGAAGGAACTGAGAGG
Source organism: Trachemys scripta elegans (assembly GCF_013100865.1). Lineage (NCBI taxonomy): Eukaryota > Metazoa > Chordata > Testudines > Emydidae > Trachemys > Trachemys scripta. Next base: position 36,092,395 of record NC_048300.1, read on the forward strand.
GCGTAGGGCCAGCAGCGCCTGATATACCGCCACATGAGCGTGGCACTCAAAGGGGTGCCACTGCCGACCCTATGGATACCACTAAGGCAAAAAAATCTCCGACCACGGATGTGGGCGCGTGCACACCTAGAATGGAATGGACATGTGCAACACATCTCGAAGAACAACAGTTAGGAAAAGGTAGGTAAATGTTTTTTCATAATCTTCCATTAAACCAAGGCGAAGAGGGCCTTACAAGAAAACGGGAAGAGACGACATCAAAATTTGGGACAAGGACTCATCCTTTTAGAAAATCATTCTGTTAGTAGAGATACAGGGAACACCTAGTAAAAGAAATTCTATTGAAAATTTCAAAGTATAATACATAGCTTTTTTTAAAAATCTTTTTTTAAACAAGCTTGAATTGTATTGTATGAACACTTTTATCTTTAGACCTTGATAAATCTTGTGCACTAAAATATTTTTTCATATTTTGGGGAGGGATGCTTTTTCTGCAGTGCATAAAGTTGTACTAGGACGTGAAGAAATGCTTGAAAATGCAGTAACCGACAAAATTCAAGATGTGACAAATGAACTATTTTGGGTTAGTACGTAATCAAAAAAAGTTTAGCGTGCAGAATAGATGTATCAACAGATGCCTAGTGAAATTGTAGTCGTAAATTGATTAAAGCACAGAATTGTGACATGCTTTACATGGTGAACAGACTTCAAAATACCGATTGCCACTGGTTTTAGATATTTTTAATCTACCATAAAAACATTGAAAATATTTCTGTGTTTGAGATTGAGAGATTACAACCCTCTTTCATCCAGATTGCTTTTTGTATGAATCTACATTATAAAATCAACATGAAACTCAATTTTGTGTTGGACATAGAAGTATTGGAGAAAGATGTTACTTGATTTGTAGCAGTGTAATTTGGCTTTTTTAATATAGATGGTGCAAGAATGATTCTCTGTATCTGGCAATAGAAATTTAGCTCCCTAGATTAATGTTGTGACCCGCTGAGAAGATTCTTGCAGCGTGAGTGACAGTGGGAACAAAACTAAAATGTGTGGGTACTTGCTTAAATATATTTAAAGTGTGTGTTTACGCGCTTACCTACTAGGTCAGGACACACTATTGTCATGTTTTAATATTGGTAACTTTAAAAAGTAAACTGATATCTTTCAAATATAGCAATCTCCAGTAATTTTAATTAGCTGCTGCTAATACAAAAATGAGTAAGATAATATTGGCCTGTAGTTTTTTATAATATACTTTTCGTACACTGGGTACTGTACATAGTGGAAACAATAAAAATTGAACATAAAAGTTTGCTTCTTTTCTTAGCACAAAACTACAATCTTGAGGGTCAGGGTTGTTTCTCTCCCCCCTGCCCCTCCCTTTTTTATTGTTAAATATGCTTGGAGGGGGTTGGTTCCTGTCTCTCTTAAACGTGTAGATTAGCTACTTGAAAGGGGTTTTTTCATTAATTTTAAATAAGGTTTCACTTTTGTCACAAGGTGGTGGTAGTTTCCTCTGGGTAATGTATAGGGAAGCAGTTATTCCCACATTTGTATGTTTGGTAGATTGGTATTAGTTTACAAGGATAAGATATTATCAGAACTCATTTTTGCTCATTTTGAATGGTTATTAGTACACTTGTTATATTTTCTTTCACTTTACAGTACTTTCTTAATTTGTTTTTTCCCTTACTCCCTCTCAAGTGATTTTTTTCCCCCTAAGGTGTGACTTTTTAAGGTGTATAAAATTGTTAACGTTGTTGGATCAGTATGCCAATTTCTGTTATGCAAAATAAGTATTCTAGATGCCAAAGTCTCCTAGATTGCTACTCACCATGTCGTCTTTGGCTATCCCTTGACGCGAAGATGATGTCTGCCAAGGGAGTTCATTGGTGGGCTTCTAAGTGGCTGAGAAGCCCAATTCGTGCCCTGCAGATTTTCCCACAGAAGTGACAGGTGTAATCTGGAGGAGACGCAGTTGTTGGCTGGACTGTTGCGCCCTTTCTTTCCTCCTTTGTCGCTTCTCTGTCTCATGAGCACGTCTGTTCTCCTCAAAGTGAGCTGTGGCTTGGTGTGTGGTGTGGAGCCACTGTGTTCTGTTCTGTGCCAATTCCTCCCAGTTTGTTGGGTTGATGCCTCTCTTTTTAAGGTGTACTTTCAGTATGTCTTTGGAGCGCTTCCACTGCCCTCTGCAAGCCCTTCTTCCCTGACTTAACTGAGAGAAGAGCACTTGCTTTGGGAGGCAAGTGTCAGGCATACATACACAGTAGCCAGCCCAGCAGATTTGGTGTTTCGTGACCTGCGTTTCTATACTGCTGATGTTGGCTACGGAGAGAATGCTGACGGTAGTTCGTTGGTCTTCCCAACTCATCCTGAGAATCCTTCTGAGGCAGCGCTGTTGGAACCATTCCAGCTGCTTGAGATGTCGTCTATAGGTTACCCAGGTCTCACACCCATAGAGAAGGGTGGAGATGACAACAGCCTTGTAAACCAAGATCTTGGTGCCTGTTTACAAATCCCTATCATTGATGATTCATTTGAATAGTCTTCCAAAAGACGTTCTGGCACAGCGAATCCTGTATTCACCTTCTGTGTCAATGCTGGCTGTTTGGGAGTGGTGGCTGCCAAGACATGGAAAATGGTCCACATTTTCCAGGGGTTCTCTGCTGATGGTGATTTGTGGAGTATGGAGAGTACCGTAGTTTGTGCAGGTGATGGCTGGTATAATACCTTGGTTTCCCAATGTTGAGAGAGAGACCCAGGCTGTGATAGGCATCTGCAAAAAGATGTAGGGTACTTTGCAGGTCAGGCTCTGTGTGAGCGAGAAGGACGCAGTCATCTGCATAATGGACAGTGATGCCAATTCTCGTGATCTTAGATTTTGTTTGGAGACATTGAGGAGTTGGCCAACCATATGATACTCAATCCCAATTCCATCAGGAAGGTTGTCATGGATGAGAGTCAGGATCACGGCAAGGTGTAAATGGGAAGAGTGTTGGGGCATGACACAGCTCTGCTTGACACCAGTGCGAATGATGAATGTTTTGGTCTCTGAGCTGTTGCACAGAATGGTGGCTGTCATCCCATCATGGAGTAGTCGGATGATGGAAATGAACTTCTGTGGATAGCCAGACCTACACAGCACCTTCCATAGGGCATCATGATTGATAGTTGAAGGCCTGGGTTAGGTTGACGAATGCCACAAACAGTTCCTGGTGTTGCCCTCTGCACTTCTCCTGAATCTGTCGTGCTACGAAGATCATGTCAGTTGTGCCTCGGGATGGCCTGAAGCCACACTGTGATTTGGGGAGGATCCAGGCAAGGATCTTGCCTACGATGGCGAGGAGGGCAGTACCTCTGTAGTTCCCTCACAAAGATCTGACCCTTTCTTGAATATTGTAACAATGTTCGCGTTCTTAAAGACAGGTGGAATTTCTTCGCAGGTCCAGATTTTGTCAAGGAGTTGGCAAAGTTTGTGCTGGAGCATAGTTCCACTAGCTTTAAAAACCTCAGCTAGGATGCCAGCTGGGCCTGGTGCCTTGTGATTTGTTTTGTCTGGGTGATGGTATGCTGGACTTCCTCAGAAGATGGGGGATCAGCAAAATGTTCCATTGCTGAGAGTTGTGGAATAGACTCACCATATATTCATTGTACTGAAGATGTGAAGAACCATCAAAAAGTTGAAGGTTTGAAAACTTCTCTCCCTTTTCTGAAAGCAGGGTGACTAAGGTGAAGTCAGCATTTCTTGTTCATTTTTGTCTGACCGTAACTCGCTGTTACTAGCAACAGAACTACTTTGTCTGCTTCATTGGTCTCATTGCATCCTCTAGCTAGCAGCCTCTTTGGTCCCCCTAGCTTCCAAAATCTTCAGTTGACCGGCTATCCTGACAGAAGGACAGGGAGACACTTGATATCGATTTAATCACACCTCAACTTTATTATTAGATGTCTGGGACTTTCCAGCAGATAAGGGTATATAGTGCAGGTAACCCCATGTGTATTCCATAATTACCCCAGGGGGCTTTCATCAGCTCCCCTTTTTTCCATCCAGGTCCCCTCAGCCAATCCATTGCTTGTACCTTACCATCCCACCCACTTCCTCCCCCCCCTTGTAGAAGGGTTAAGGTGGGCTATAAGAAAGGGGGGTTGGCTCTCTGCCGTACCAATCATAGGAGTCGTCCCCACCTGTTCCATTCCTTTACCAAACACCTCCTTTTTAAAATTCAGTATCCAATCCATTTATCCGGTATACCTTCCCTATGGCATACCTACACTGGACAGCCACCACATTCATAATGAGTTGCGACAGCCTACTGCCCTTCATGCCATGCACGAACAGAGCCCTTCCTCAACCTGCTGTGAGGAAGGCGAAAAAACCCCAACTTCACCTAGGCCAATTTGGTGTTAAGGAAAAAATTTCTTCCCAGCCCCCCATAACAAGGACTGGCCAGCGCAATGCCCACAGCAGGTCTTGACCAAACCTGGTATTTTACCACCTAAAGGGGAGGGAGGGTTGGTGCTGCCTCAGTGTGCTCCATGTAAAAGGGGGCTTCACACACAGGGTTACCCCTTTTAAATCCTTCCGCCCACCCGGTTCCCAGGGGATGAGTCAGCATTGCCAGGCTGGCCCCTTGTCCCCTTTTGCAGCAGTCCCGTTCCCTCCTCCCCCAACCATAAAGCACGGTTTCCTTCATTTGGCCAACCAGACAATTCCCCCCCCGTGCGCGCGCGCTTAAAGATGTGGTCATTCACCAATACTTCATCTCACAAGCTCTTATTGACTTGTCCCTTCATGAGGTGCTCTTACCTCACTGGACTTCTCTGGATCTAGTGTTCTTCCACATTTTTATTTCCAATTTCAGAATGGTTTAAGATACTGGTAGTTGTCTTAGCATATCTTAAATATAGTTCATCCCAGTTGCAGCACAGATTAACTTTTTGGCATCACTGCTCTATGTTTCGGTGTTAATACTTTGTTGTATACTCACTTAACTCTTCTGGCAGAGCCTCAATGTATTCCTCAGTAGAGCAGGGCAAAATTTTTTGGGCAAATAGCTCATTTTTGTTGACCCGAAACTGTTTGCAAGTTTGACCTGATTAGTTTCAGCTGTGAAAAAGATTTTTAGGGCCAGCTTCAGAAAACTGTGTGATCGCTTCTCTGAATCATGCAGAGAAAAGACATGGATCCATATCTACTGTTTCACAGGTGAGTGCGTTCCTCACCAGGCTAAAGAGTCATGTGCTCTCTCTTTGGCTAGTGAATATTTAAGTAGTGGAATAGCTTCAACAGGAGAGATTTAGCGCAGCGCAACCCACCCCAGAATAGCACCGGCTCTACTCAGTGCAGTTTGAAACAATGATGCTTGAGTCAACATGTTTTTTGTAAAGGGAAATCATGCCTCACCAATCTACTAGAGTTCTTTGAGTGGGTCAACAAGTATGTGGACAAGGGGGATGCAGTGGATATAGTGTATTTAGATTTTCAGAAAGCCTTTGATAGGGTCCCTCACCAAAGGCTCTTATGCAAAGTAAGCCGTCATGGGATAAGAGGGAAGGTCCTCTCATGGATTGGTAACTGATTAAAAGATAGGAAACAAAGGGTAGGAATAAATGCTCAGTTTTCAGAATGGAGAGTGGTGTCCCTCAGAGGTCTGTACTGGGCCCAGTCCTTTTAAATATATTCATAAATGATCTGGGAAAAGGGATAAACAGTGATGTGGTAAAATTTGCAGATGATACAAAATTGCTCAAGATAGTTAAGTCTCAGGCAGACTATGAAGAGCTACAAAAGGATCTCCCAAAACTGGGTGTCTGAGTAACAAAATGGGAGATGAAATTCCATATTGATAAATGCAAAGTAATGCATTTTGGAAAACATAATCCCAACTATATATGTAAAATGATGGGGTCTAAATTGGCTATTACCACTCAAGAAAGAGATCTTGGAGTCATTGTGGATAGTTCTCTGAAGACATCCACTCAATGTGCAGCGGCAGTCAAAAAAACGAATAGAATTGTTGGGCATCATTAAGAAAGGGATAGATAAGAAGACAGAAAATATCATATTTGTCTCCATATAAATCCATGGTATGCCCCCAGCTTGAATACTGCTTGCAGATGTGGTAACTCCATCTCAAAAAAGATATATTGGAATTGGAAAAGGTTCAGAAAAGGGCAACAAAAATGATTTGGGGTATGGAACAGCTGCCATATGAGGGGAGATGAATAAGACTGAGGCTTTTCAGCTTGGAAAAGAGATGACTAAGGGGGAGCATATGTTAGAGTTCTATAAAATCATGACTGGTGTGGAGAAAGTAAACAAGGAAGTGTTATTTACTCCTCATAACACAAGAACTAGGGGTCACCAAATGAAATTAATAGGCGGCATGTTTAAAACAAACAAAAGGAAGTATTTTTTCACACAATGCACAATCAACCTGTGGAACTTCTTGTGAGAGGATGTTGTGAAGGCCAACACTATAACAGAGATCAAAAAAGAACTAGATAAGTTCATGGAGGGTAGGTCCATCAATGGCTATTAGCCAAGATGGACAGGGATGGTGTCCCTAGCCTCTGTTTTCCAGAAGCTGGGAATGGGCAACAGGGCATGGATCACTTGATGATTATCTGTTCTGTTCATTCCCTCTGAGGCACCTGGCATCGGAAGACAGGACACTGGGCTAGATGGACCTTTGGTCTGACCCAGTATCACTGTTCTTATGTTCTGATTTTTTTTTTTTTATGCTTAAGCATCTCTCTGACATTTTTCTGTTTCAAGTCTTATAATACTTGAAATACTTTGGAATATTAAACTAATATGTTATAGTAGGAGCAGAAGCTGCCCTTGTTAATGATGTTAAACCATTTAATACATCCCTGTTTTCATATAGTTACAATTTTTTTCCAAGAATTGTTTGCTTTCATTTTCCACCTTTGGGTCTCTTCCCAGAGGAGAATTTTTAATGGTAATACATACATTTGTTCCAGAAAATGGTCTTTCGTTAGACCAAATGATGAGCATTTGAAAAATCACACTGCATAGTGTAAAGAGTTTTGCTAAACTAGTGAACTTAGCACCGAAGAGAGGATTTTATATGTATGCATATACCAATAGCTAAATAAATACTGAACTCCTTATTCCCCCATGAATGTTCCAAACCAGTCCACACTCATGTTTTTCTCCAAATAGGGCAACTAGGTTCCACTGACTTCCATCAAGGTTAGCAGTGTTTTGGTGTGGTATAGCCAAATATTCCAAAGATGGAATTTGCACAACTCTTTCCCAATATTCTTGAAGCCCTGGAGACCGGAAGCTCCCTTTGAATGTTCTCCTTTTGAATTTAATTATATTAGGGTTTTTTTAGAGCAAAAATTTACTTTTGTGGAACTACTGTTAAGTTACTTATCTATATGTGTAGGGTCAGACCAAAAGTTAAGAAAACATTGGCGTTACCTAGTAGTCACTCCAAATAAGGAAATACGGATACTAGGTTTAACACACAACCTTAACTGTGCCCTTTTGTGTTTTTCTTTTACTAAATAGTGTTCAAACAATACGTTAAATATTCTGTTCTCATAATTTTCTAAAGCTACAACTTTAAGGTAGTACAGGGCAACAAAATCCACTAAAACCCTTTGTCGAGCTGTACAGAAATATTTTTAAGATTGAGTTGGGTTGCTGAGGGCCACACTCTTTTAGTAAAGTTGCTGCTGCCTCATACTTCTCTGCTCAGCTCCACTTCCCCATCAACACAGGCTCTGACTCTGTCCCATGCCACCTAGCTCCAGTTACTATCTCCCTGTTGGCTGACTGTTCAGGAATTGAAAGCCAATCAGGTTCTGGCCAGGCCCCACCCTTCTCCCAGCAGTGGGTGAGGGCAGGGTACACTTCCACCAACTGGGAGGAAGTAACCAATGCTGGGTGACATGAGATGGAGACTGAGCCTATACTGGTGCATGGGCTCCCTACATGGCCAAACCTGTGCCCTTGGAGGAGCAGAGTGAAGGCAGAGATCAGGAGCAGCAGGACCCTGGGTGTCAAGTTGTAGTGCCTCTCAAATTTGGCCAAGCTTCCCCTCTGCCATGCCAGGAGGGAAGGGGCTCCACTGCTACGCTACCCACTTGTGATTACTGCCTCCCCACTGGCAGAGATGTGCCTGACCCATCTACATTCAGGGTACTAGGCTGGCCACAGTTATATTGTCTGTAGGAGCTGGGAGCCAATGGGAAGGCAATAACCCAAGTTGGGTGGCTTGGGGGCAGAGCTCCTCCCCTGCGTGAATGACTCAGAGGTGCTTGGGCTAGTGGTGTGACCCCAGTGCTTAGACTCCTGCTACCAATACCATGCTCTGCGCCATACTACCCATGACCCCCCTCGCTTTAAGCACTCTGCCTGCTGTCCAGATTTGGGTGGGCCAGAGTTGTCATTGGGTGGACTGTGGCCCACTCAGGCCCAGCTATGGCTACACCCCTGCAGCTTACGGGCAGTCCAAATAAAATGATCTGGTAAGTGGATGCCGCCTCTGGGCTGCCATTTTGCCCGTCCCTGGTGTGGACAGAACTTGTCAAACCTATTCTTGCTGAAATCCAGGAAACTCCTGTTCATTTATATAAAAGATCCTTTCTCCAGACTTGCCAATATTTCATAAGGTAGGCAATTTTCTTCTTACCATATTACTCATGGAGGCTAAGCCAGCCAGAAAATGCAACTCTTGGGGAAAGAATTGCCTCCCTGAGTTATCTTTTTGAAGGACTTCCCCTCCCCCCCCCCAATTTTGTGAGGAAACACACATATCCAAAGGCTGTTTTCAATAGCTGCTATCTATCACTCCCATGTTTTGCATGCACCTTTAGCATAATTGTGACCTATGATACAGAAGATGCTCTTGAGGAAGCTTATTTTCTTCTGCTAGTCTTTCTTATTCGAGTCATCTTTCTTTACATACATACACAGAATTAATGAGTGCATATCCATAGCATTTCAGTAATTCGTTGTTTAGGTTTCAGGTAACTTATTTCTAAACAGCCTTTTTCACTCACGGTATGTAAAACAGGTGTGGGGATATACAAAAGCACATAGCCTCGCCTTAAAAAGCTTTTTAAAAATATGGGGCTAATGAGAAATAAAATGTCTTGCTAACAGAGTGCATTAACTTTTTCTACACTGAAAAGTCAGGAGTAAACTGAATTATTTTTACTTGCTTGGATTTATATTGCTTGGATTTCCAACAGTAAAATTTCAGGGAAATGGCTCTATTAGAATTATGAATTCTGTATTTGGAGTGTAAGTTGCTTGACACTGACCCGTTTTAATGCAGAACATTTCTTAAAAGAACAAAGAGCAAAATTAAAGGTGATATTCTTAGCCTGAAAAAATATATGAAACCCAAGATAGCATAATCTCTTTATTTTTATGTGTATACTGTAAATTACAAGAGAATTAATGGTGACCTGTTGAGTATTTTACCTGGGAATGGGGATAGCTATTTAGCGTAATTGGTATTTTAATAAACTAGGTTCCTGCACTAGGATTCTTTATTTTAGGTTGCTGCATTGTAGAATGTTTCCTTCTAGATACACTGTTTAAAATTCAGTAAGATGGTAAGAGATAAGCCACAAATATGGACTATCGTGCAAGCTCTAGAGATTTCGTTAATCTGACCTAGATGTTCTTTTGATGATTGAGACCTGCTGTATATGAAAACACTTCTCAATTTCAAAATGAAACATAAGAATATCTGTGGTATAACTCAGCTGTCCTTGTAGTGACAGGCACATCAATCATTGCTGAACAGGAAAGGATTTACTATATAAAGTTTGCAGCTTTGGAGCATTTAGATCATTGGCGTTGAGATCAGCAATGATATTGGAAGTTGTAAGTGAATGCAGCATTTGCATTTTGCCATGTCACAAAGAGGATTAACTACAGATAAAAGTAACATATTTTTTTCTTTTTAATTTTCAAGAGCTTGTTGTATAAGATGTTAATTCTTATTGATTCAGTTTTCAGTGTATTTTGCATGAAAGAGGCATATATGAACAGAGGCATATAAATCCCAATAATTTTTACTGTTACAACATAGTTTTATTGTGTACGCCTTTTACTGAGTACATTGAAACCTATACAAGAGACCTGTTTTTGCATAACCTCTTGTCTTGAGACCATTCTACAATATCACCAAACGTCTTGACAACAATAGTGCTTTATCTCTATTGGAAGACTACCTCTGTTAAACAACTGATTTTTATTCATCCTTGTGAAAAGTCACATTAAACAGTTTGCATTATTGGTTGGGCTAGAAGCCCTGCCGGTTATTAAAGTTGCCTCAGTCTCCATTGTTAGACTCTTTTTTCAGTTGTTTATAAATTTGCCAAACATTTTTGGTTTGAAATTTTTTTACCAGTTGTCTTCTCTAAACAGTACTTGAGCCCCTATGCAATGGAGCAGGAACTTTACATGTGTCAGACGGTTGACCTTTTTATCATGATGTGCCTTCTGTCATTGTTAAAATCTGCCCAAATTGGGCCAAGTTATGAGTCTTTGAAAAATCAGTTCGCACATTCTCAGTAAAGACTTCTTAGATTTTAGCAGCTAAACTCTGTGAAGATTCTGTCCACACAGGGCATGTTCTATTTTGAGACTGAATGGGACTTTCCCTGCAGTTGCAGCTCTGGGCAACTGCAAGCTGAACTGGGGCTGTGCCCCTGAACTGAGAGCAAAGAGACTCTCTCTCCTGTAACCTCAATGGCCTCCAGCTGGTCCCAGGAGGAGGAAGCTGCCTGATTCAAATGTGGAGGGGGCAAGGAGTCTGGTAGGGATAGGGAAATAGATAGGGACAAGGGGTATGGGAGGGAGGGGACTGAAGGAAGAGGAGGAGAAGGAAACTAGGACTGATGTGGGAGACTGGGATTGGCTAGGCAAGGAGACTAGGACTGTGAACCATTGGTGTAGGGGGGAGAAGTTGAGTGGAGAGAGGAGACAGATCTGATGACTAACTGAGGTGCAGGGGAAGAATTGAGACTGGCTGGGAATAGAGACTGGGAAAGGGAGCTGATGGGGTGGGGAAAGAGAACATTGAGATTGGATGAAGAGCCCAGTAAAGGAGATTGGGATTAGGAGTCACTGGGAGCAAGGAACGTGGGTGGAAGGAGCAGGCAATGGAGACCAATGTGGAAGAGAGAGAGAGAGACCAGTTGGATGAAGAGCCGGGGGACAGGAGGGGAACTGGGAATGGCTGAGCAAGGAAATTAGGACTGGGACATGAAGCCAGGAGGCAGGATTGGGACCTTGACATGTTGGAGATTATGGGGCAGAAGGGGTCAAGCTTGGAGGAAGTGGGCAGAAGTCTGTGCCTACTAGAGAACACCGCCCATCTGAGCGGAAATAGAACCCAAGGTTCCTGAATCACTCTGACCATTCCTCTGCTGTCAGCAAATATCTGTGACATATCCACTAGCCAAGTGTTCCATCCCCCTTAATACTTGTTCCTCATAAAGGATAACAACCTTCTCCTGGTATCAATTATTTCATTAAGTCAAGTGGCAGAGTCTTTGTGGTGGATCTAAAAGCTCCATCCCTGCTGATAAACCCTACAGGTGTCAGTATGATGCCACATAATGAAATTTCAGTTTTTCAGTTTTTTGCTTTTAAAAAAAAAAAAAGCCCTAGGAAATTACACACAGTCTGTGTTAAGCGTGTTAAGATTGCAAAGTTGAGCACTAAAGGGTCATATTTTTTACAGAAGCTTGAAGGTAAGGGGGGATTCCTTCCTAACTCCAAATTTGTCATTCGTTTAATCCCCTTTATACCCAAAATGCCACTGATACCTAAGTAAGAGGCCATTCTTCTTTGATTGCTGATCCCTGTGTGTATTGCAGTGTGGGTGTGTGAACGTGGCAGGAGTCAGAGAATTTTTGCAAGCAGTGTGCATTGGGTCTGCTCTTGTGCTCTTGCCTTTCTCTGGCTTCCAATTGACGGCATAAAGAATGGAGCAGCAACTGCCTTTCCAATTCCTTACCGCTGCATGGCTTGGGTCGGAACTTCCAGTGTCCAGAGCTTTTCTTTGATTCCTTGGATCTGTAACTATTTCAAAGTTTCCCTTTAGTGCCTTTTGTATGTAGTTCTTTGTAGTTTAGTTTTTTAGCTTTTTAGCAAAGTTTTCTAGTTGGATATATTCTTCACCTCAGAGACCCCTCCCCCAAAATAACCTATTACAGATATTGCAGTGTGCCCCGAACTGCAGCCTTCAACACTTGTGTGTCCTGCCCTGTTCCTTCTTGGTCAGTGGCAATCACCAGCACTGTTTGTACAGTCTCAAAGAGACACATGTTGCCACTAGGTGTAATGTATGCCACGTCTTCCTAGCTATACCTGTGAGGTGAAGGAACGCCATCTTAGAAAATGCCTTATGGAAAAGGCCGTGGGGCCACACTTGGCCTAGGCCGAGGGATCTCCCCTGTACATCATCCTGAGTCAAGCTTGAGCACTCTTCCTGTTCTTCGAGTGATGGTCCCTGTTGTATTCCACTGAGGGTTATGTGCCTGGAGCCGGAGCTTTTCAAAGTAGTAGCATCTGGCAGTCCGTGCATGTGCCCTTGTATTGCCTTGTGGTTTTACCTGAGGCGATAAAGGGTGGGGCGAACTGACCTCATCTTCAGTTCCTTCTCACTGCTACATGGTCACAGTTGGAGCTGTTGCCTTCTCTCTCATCCTTTATGCTGCACTTTCCAGCAAAACTGTTTTTCTTGTATATAGTTCAGATTTTACTGATTTTTTGTAGTAGTAGTAGTTTTAATGTTCGCAGTGATTTTTTTGTAGTATTAAGGACTTTGGAATGCTGCTTTAGTGGCTTCCTGCCACCCCCTCACATCCCAGCACCCATGTCTGGGTACTGGATTATGCCAAAGACACCAGGATTCAAGGTCTGCACTTCCTGGCCTTGCTTGTTTTCGCTCAGCGAAGAACACCAATGCTGTCTGTACTGCTTGGGGGGGGGAGCCCACATCACATCCAGGTGCAGAATCTGCCTCTCCTTCCCTGCCCTTACCTGGGAAGGCTGGGCTCTAATCCTTAAGAAGCACCTTGTGGAGGTTCCCATGGAGCCGCAGTCGGATCCTGGCTGGGGAATGGGGGGGTTCATGAGCCAGAGCAGTCCAGGAATGCATCTCCTACCACAGAGTCCCATTCCGGACCTGCCAGAACCAGCACTATGGACCCTATGCTGGGGCCTAGCCATGAAACATGGAAGCATGCACATAAGGCAGTAAGTCTTCCTTCGGATTCAGGGAAGAGGCTGCACCATTTACAAGTTCTAGCCATGGAGCAGGGGGCATGTTCCAACGCTCCCAAGAGTGAGAAGAATCATAGAATTGTAGGACTGGAAGGAACCTCAAAAGGTCATCTAGTCCAGTCCCCTGCACTCATGGCAGGACTAAGTATTATCTAGACCAGTGGTTCCCAGACTTGTTCCGCCGCTAGTGCAGCAAAAGCCCCTGGCAGATCGGGCTGGTTTGCATACATGTCACGTCCGCAGGTTCGGCCGATCGCGGCTCCCATTGGCGGCGGATCGCTGCTCCAGGCCAATGGGAGCTGCTAGAAGTGGTGGCCAGTACGTCCCTTGGCCCACGCCGTTTCCCGCAGATCTAGACTATCCCTGACAGGTGTTTGTCTAACCTGCTCTGAAAAATCTCCAGTGATGGAGATTCCACAACCTCCCTAGGCAATTTATTCCAGTACTTAACAACCCTGAAACTAGGAAGTTTTTCTTTAATTTTTTTTGGGGTGGCAAGTGTTACACTGACTCATATTTAGTTTGTGATCCACTATGACCCCCAGTTCCTTTTCTGAAGTAGTCCTTCCTAGACAGTCATTTCCCATTTTATGTGTGCGCAATTGATTGTTTGTACAGGCCTCCAGTTCCTCTGAGGATTCAGACACTATGCGTGCTGTTTCAGAGGTATGCCTACCAGAGGGTTTTGATGGCACTATCTTGCTCTACCCAGGAGGTGCAGGACAATTGGACCCATCTACTCGACATCTTGAATGCATCGGTACCGGCCAGAGTTGCCTTATTGATCAATGACGCCATTCTCCAACTGGCATGCACCGTATGGCATATCTTAACCATGTGCACCCCTACCCCAAAGGGAGCGGAAAGAGGTACTGTGTCCATCTCATGGGGTCTGAGTTTCTGTTTTCCCACCCTCTGCCTAATTCCTTGGTGATCCAGGCTGCTACGTAGATGGCCGGGCAACAGTCCATGCTCCACCCCCTCTAACAAGGAGGGCAAGAGGTTAGACCTGATGGATAGAAAGGTCTTTTCCTCGGCCAGCCTCCAGTTCCAGATCTCGAACAACATAGTAATCATGGCCAAATATTTGACTTTTTGAACTATGGGCAGATGGCAGGTTTTGCAGATTAAACTACGTCAGAAAGATTGTATCTGCTTCCAGGCTATTTTGGAGGAGGTCAAGTTGGTCTCTAGGACCATACTTCAGGCTGCAGTTGATTACGCAAATAATGGCGACTGGAATCATCATGAGAGGAAATCCTGGTTACATTCCTCAGGCTTCCTTAGAGTTTCAGAGCACAACTGAAGAACTCCCTTATTTGATGAATCACACCTCTTCAACCAGAAGATGGATGATTTTTTACAGTCACTGAAGGACTCTAGATCCACCTTATGATCCGGCACCGAAACGAAAAATGTTACCAACCACCACCTACACGACGCTACTTTTAACTCCCCAATTGTACCACCAATGAGCCTACGAATCTCCATAGAAGCACCCGAAGATCCACAGGTCTTGTCCTCCCGGTCCTCCAGTGCAGCCCTCCACACAGCACATCTAATCTTTGCGTAAGCATTATTTCTGAGTGCATCCCAATACTCTTGTTGACCACTCCATTTGAAAGCTGTATAAAACTTTCTACCATCATGGAGCGCGATAACAGAGAAGTGGGTTCTGGATGTTATTCAACATGGCTATACAATCAAGTTTACGACACTACCTCCTCCCCCGTCCAGAGTTGGTTTCAGGAATCGCTTTCACAGCAGTATTCTTACCCTAGAGGTAGACTCCCTGCTGCAGAGAGGAGCAATGGAACCAGTCCCTGCAGCCTTTCAGGGTACAAGGTTCTATTCCAGATATTTCCTGGTAACCAAGAAGAAAGGAGGATGCAGACTTGGATCTCTGACATCTCAAGTGTTCCATTCACAAATCAAAATTCTGCATGGTCATGCTTGCAGCCATCATTCCCTCTCTAGAAAAAGCCATGCAGTTTAAGGCTCTCAATATGCAGGATGCTTACTTCCTGTCGACATCCGCTCGACCACAGATGGTTCCTGAGGTTCACGGTGGGTCTGCGACACTTCCAATACAGGACTCACCACTGCTCCACAAGTCTTCACAATTTTTTTTTTCTGTGATAGTGGCTTACCTCCAACAGCAAGGAGTCCTCATCTACCCTTACTTGGCCAACTGGATACTGGCAGCGCAATCCAGAAGGAAGCTCAGGAATCAACATCCCTGCTCCTTCTACTCCTCTCTTCCCTAGGGGTGAGTGTGAACATTGAAAAATCAACTTTTCACCCTACAAGGTCCCTGGAGTTCATCGACACATGCCTCAGTGCGGCCTCCAGATGTGCTTACCTGCTGAAAGACACAACGGAGTCTACTGGACCTGGTTGCTTCAGTGACATCCAACCCCTCAGTCTCAGCCAGAACTGTTCTTTCCCTCCTCAGCCACAGGGCAGCATGTACATATGTCACAGCGTTTGCTTGCCTGCGCTTCTGCTTCCTATAACTATGGCTGCAACCAACCCATGGACACCATTCTCACCATCCCACCAGAGATCATCACTTCCCTCCGATAGGTGACAGACCCATTCCAAGGCTGCTTCAGAATGCCCTTCCTCCCACCCTCACTGAGCATGTCAATCCTAACAGACTTGATGGCTGTGGAGCACATATGGGATATTGCATGATGCAAGGAACTTGGACCACTTGAGAAGCCAGATCAACATCCTGGAACTTTGGACAGTACACAAGGCATGCCACGCGCTTTTGCTGTCCAACCATAGTGGAAGTCATACAGGGACCCCTACTCCAAGAAGAAGAGGAAGTTACTTACCTTGTGGTAACTAAAGTTCTTCAAGATGTGTGGTCTCTATCTGTATTCCACTCACTTGCCCACCTGCTCTCCTTCCCCTCTGCTTTGGACCTTTACTGGCTTCACAGTAGAGAAGAAACTGGAGAGGCAGTTGGTTCAACTCTCCAGTTGGCAGAAAGGGGGGCTTGAACTGGGGGGCCTTCCACATCCCAGGTCAGTTTCCCAACCATTAAGCTAAAAGTTATCATAGAATCGTAGACGTATAGGACTGGAAGGGACCTCAGTAGGTCATCTGCCTTGAGTGCAGGGGACTGGACTAGGACTAAGTAATAACTAGACCATTTCTAACCGGTGTTTGTAGAACCTGTTCTTAAAAACCTCCCAGGATTCCACAGTCTCCCTAGCCAATTTGTTCCAGTGCTTAACTAACCTGACAAAGTTTTCCTAGCGTCCAACCTAAACTTCCCTTGCTGCAATTTAAGCCCATTTAAATTGAGGTAGTCTCCCTCCCTCCCCGCTTCTTACAAAAATGGCATAGGTGCCTAATGCCAAGAGAGTGTTTGCAGCTGAGAATCCCAAGCAGTGGGAGGCACCTCTCTACAGCCAAGGTTTAAGTGCCTGTTTCCCTGAGAGGGTCTGACTTAGCATAAACCCCTCCCCATGACATCTCCCATTGATTAGTTTGGGTAAGAAGCTGCATGGTATACACTGGCTTTTGTGACTCTCTTTCTGAGCTGCTTATATCTCATGATTCACTGTACCTTTCACCTAGGTGCCTAACTCAGGCTTTGTGAATCCCAGTGATTTTCTAGGGACCTAAAAGTTGGACAACACTAAGCATCTCCTAAGTTCCTTTGTGAATCTAGCCCATGCTATCTAAATGGCTTTCAGTTCCTATAAATGTCTTTGAGACTGTTCTTGCACCTTACCATGGCAATTAGCTTAACAAGAGAGCTTGAGGAGACCCCTTGACTTGAGTACTTTCAACCTAAACAAAGTTCGAGAGTCTCTCTACTTAGACTTTTTTTTTTTTTTTTTAAATTGGCAGATTTCTAATAGCACAGCATCTTCTATAGCATATACAGAACTTTAAACATTATTTTTATTTCAGACTTTTTACATGGGTTTTTCTGCTCCCCTGACAAAATTTATAAGGGTCTTTCAGACAATCCCAAGAGGAACAATACCAAATATTCTCATTCCTCATATTCTGTGTATGTGCTACCTTCTGCCCCTTTGGTTTCACCTTTCCTCCTGCTGTTTGATAAACAATCTCTTAATAAGGCCTGGTGAAGAGCAGGCATGTAAAGTCCCTTCAGAATAATGTATGAGGGTTTGGTGGCATCATGTTAATTAATCAGACAAGAAGCGTGACTGAGCACTGAGAAAAAAGTCAAACTATCCACTAAATGCTGGAAATGCACTAAGTAAATTGAGAGACGAGAGAGATGTTTTATCTCTAATCTATGTTGTAGTAATCTTAGTTTTACTCCTGGGGGAATTCTGCACCACTGCGCATGCACAGAATTTATGTCCCCTGCAGATTTCTTTGCTTCCCTGCAGAAAAATGACTTTCTGGTGGGGAAGCAAAGGGAAGCCACGAGCGGTCATGTGACCCTCCCCAGAAGTATGTTTTGGGTGACCATGGCAGCCAGCAAACAGGTAATCCCTGTGGGGCAGCAGGCAGGACTGGGGAAGACCCGGCTGGTGGTTCCTACCCTGTGCCAGGCTCAGCTGCTAGTCCTGGGTGGGCTGGGGAAGACAGGACTTCCTCTTCCCCTGCATGGCATCCGGGGCTTGTTGAGACCCACCCCCAGATGTCTCCCCCAGCTGTAGGAAGCTCTGCAAACTCCTCCCCGTGCTTTCTGCACCCATCGCTCCTCTGGTGCAGGAGCAGGGATTGCTGTACAGGGAGCTGCTCCCCCGTCCACCCAACCCCCGTGCATCCAGACCCCCTCATACCCAGACCCTGCTGCCGAACTTCACCCTCCTCCTGCACCCAGAGCCTCCCTGATGAGCCCCACTCCCCCTGCACCTGGATCCCCACCCTACTGAGCCCCAACCAGCTACATCTGGATCCTCACCCTATTGAGCCCCACTCTCCCAGCATCTGGACCCCTCACTCTGCCCACCATACCCCTTGATGAGCTCTATCCCCCTCCTCCCCTTCCCCCCGCTGATCACCTGGACCCCCTGCAGAGTCCCATTACCATTGCATCCAGAATCCCCCAATGAGCCCCTGTGCAGCCTGATCGCACCCGGATCTCCCACGGAGCCACCCGTACCCAGATTGCCCCACACAGAACCCTCTCAACCTGCAACTGGATCCCCCCATACTAAGCCCCTCCACAATTGGATCCTGCCTTGCTGAGCCTGCCTGCCCACGCCTGGTGCACTTGGCATGGTGCGGCAGGGCCCTGGGGTGTTTCTGGGGCAGGCCTGGTCCTTGCACCGTGTCAGGGTTGGGTGCAGCCTCACTGCTGAGTCCGTGTCCCAGGAGGAGCTGCACAATGATCTCCCACCTCTGTGCAGCCAGTGGCCTGTGCTCCCCAATGCCATGCTGGAGCCTCCACATTTATTTGACCAATAAAATTTGCAGAATTTTAAAATTTTCTGTGTAGAATTTTTATTTTTGGTGCAGAATGCCCTCAGGAGTATTAGTCGTTGCAGTGTGAAAACAGTAGGTCCACAATTTTCAGATTTAGATATGATTTTTTTTCTTCACTTAATGATGTCCCTTTAAGTTTAAAATAATTACTTTGATTCTGTTCTGAACTATTTCTGGTTCAAAATGACCCATTTTAAGACTGTAGAATCTTAAGCAGCTAGATTTTTAGCAAAGTCAGGAAATGTAAAGATTAATGAGGTGATAATTTATCACAGTATTGCACAAACTGAATATTTTATCCTATATAGTTTACAACTGTAAAAGGAATGTATTAAAGTAATTAAAAAATGCATTAAAAATAAGACGTCAGTATGTGTAATGTCTGAATTAACACTGCTGTTGGAACCTTAAATTTTGTATTTCCTTACTTACAGTTTTAAATGTGCAGCTTAGTGTTGCATTAATAAGTTTTTCCCCCTTTAATTGCTTTGTCTTTAAAAGGGGGGGAGGGAGATGAGGAAGAGAGACATTCAAAAGCTCTTCGGTTTTTGGAGTTGGTAAGCTGTTTGCTGTATAGCTTATACAGCTTGCAGAGCTTACGAAATTTACCAGAGGAACTTTGTCCTTGAACCATGTATTTCAGATTTAGTCTGTACATGTAGATTTGAGCAAATCTTCAGCAGAATGTTCTTGGTATGCAGTTTTTGAACACTTTCTTACTTTAAACCATCTTTTTTCCAGCCAAACAAGGGCAATAAAACCTCATTGAAAATTATGTCCCTACCAAGTTTCAAAATTTAGACATAGTTGCTGTACTCCAGTTCATTGTTTGAAAACAAAACACAAAAAAGTAGTTGGAATTTTTTTTTTAATATATTCCCATAACTCAAAACAACTGAAAAGATTTGACTCAGACTTAAAAAAAAAAAGGCTCCCCCTGAACTAAGTATAGAAAATCTCACCTGAAAAGGGAGAAGTGTTATCACATTATAAGGAAGTGAAAGCAGGGTTATAAAGTAAATTATTTTGCAACCTTAACTGTCCCCTCAATCACTGGTATTCTGTGATTCCATACCCACAGACTTCAATCCTTATTACAGAATAGTACTGCAGAATCTCGGCTTTATTTTAAACAGTATATCTAGACCTTAAGATTTTGAAGAGGATCCTGAAAACATGAACCAGGTGTAAACTGATGCAGTGGTATCTTCCTCCTGAGTCTGTAGAGAGCCTGAAAAAATAGCTGTAAGATGAATTTGTTGTGGAATTTATGCTATCGTGTATGTGTCCTGAATATAGTGGTTGCTACCTGCAACTGCTATAATGCACACTGGATTAAGCTTGTCTTCTGGTGAGAGTGTTGTAGCTGGGACAGAAGCTGGCACTAAAAACTAATGGAATATAGTAGGAAAATTTCTGGTACTAGATGTTGGTGGAGTAGGGATGTAAATAGATGCTGCAATTGGAAGAAAGAGTTGGAGACCAGGTGTTTCAGTTAGTGAGTAATTGCTACTATTCTGGGTGAATATTTCATGAAGACAACAATTTGTGAACATTTGGCATACTTCTGAAGGAGTGAGAGATGACTGGTGTGTATTTGTAGTCCAAAATATGAGTATTTTGTAATGGGAAAGAATGAAATCAGCAGGGTGATATGTTGTTTATGATGATCTATCAGAATATATAGCGCTCTGGTTGTCTGTAGTTGTGTGGGTCTGTAGATTCACGTTGGGCGTGTGTTGAAAATGATGGCAGAAAAAGTAAAGTGTTGCATGCTCAGAGTTTTCAGTTGCTTTTACTTACATTATGAACCTTTTTTCTTCAAATATCAAAAGCTCTTGACAATAAAAAATCAAGTCAGACTTGTGGTCTTTGAAACAAACCATTCTTGAACTATGATATTTTTTAAAAAAAATGCATTCTTGTTTCAAAAGGTCACTTTTTCACTATTACCTATCCGAATGGCTCAACTAATGTCTGAGACTTTAACAAAAATCCCGTTCAGTCAGAGAACCAGCATAGCAATTTTCAGTCCAAAAGTACAGTTGAATTGAAAATATATTTAGAATGAAACATGGTTATTGTTTCTGCAGCGTCACCAATACAACCTTTGCATTTTTTAAGTCAATTAGGATAAATGTTTAGAATTGTGAGAAGTCATCTTTGAATCAACCATAAAATACTTCATTATGACAACATATAATTACTTTTACATTTTAAGAAAATACTTTGGCTAAGTAAACTGACATTTTTGTTTGTGCGGAAATCTATTTTGCAGACACCAGGCTTCAGAGCTCGTCCTGGGAGGCTGCAGTGGTTTGCTGAGAAGTGTATTGCAACTAAACAGGTACATCTATTGCATCATGTCTCCTGTCTGTTTGTGATTAATACTTTAATGGTAATACACAAATAAGTTTTGAAGTATTTCATGCATATCACAATTTACATAAACAGTAATGATGTAAATTGATACTTTATATTTAGTGAAAAATTATATGCAGTCTTATATTTACATTTCCAAATTTTTGGACTGAACATGTGTGTATATACATATTTGTGAGCTGCATATGTGATTATACATATAAAAATTAAATTAAGCCATAGTCTGATATACAGATATTTTATGTTATAACTTTTTTCCTTGTTTTCTCCCCCCCGCAAAGATGGAAACTTTAGAAAATCTGGTGGAAATGACTCAAAAACTATTTGAGTGTGATAGAGATCATATGTACTACTACCTCCTAAAATTATACAGTAAGTTAACTGAAAATCTTTTCTTTTGCTCTATTAGAAACTGTTATTCCAGTGATAACTTTGTGGGAATTTTAATTTTATTAATAGTATTTGAAAAAGCCTTAAACTGTGTAATGGGAACAGAATGTAAGTTTTTGAACTGGTTTTGGATTTTATATTAACCAATTAAAACTATATTTCTCAAAAGGGCCGTTCTCAGTGTTGATAGTAATGATGTGTAGCACAGCTCTTGATAGGAACTTTCTGACTTAGGTTTGCTTTGCTATCTACCAATTCTGTTTAGGCTACTCAGACAATAAACTCCGCATTTTTGCTATGAATTCCTTCTCTGCAACCCAGAAACTTTTCCTTTGATTCGTAACATGATCTTTTGTCACAGATCATGGAGAGATTTTTTCCTGGCTTGTGAGGTGGCCTGAGAAGTGCCCTTTGTCCCTACTTTCACTGAACCATTTGAGCTTTGTCAGCTCATCCAAAGAAAATACCAATGTTGCCATGTTTCAAAACTCTTATTCTACTTCATTTGTCTGAAGTTACATCCATAGTTGTAGCAAAATATAGAACCGATAAAAGTTTTAACCTTGTTGGCTTTTACATTTTTCAATTTATTCCATTTTTATAAATCAAGTAAAATACTTGAGAAACGCCTTAGGTTTTATTTATCATGGATTCCATGTATTTGTAACATGCTCCAAAGTTTTACCAATAACTTGTTTGTTGCTGTGGCCGTGATTTGTGCCTTTGGATGAGTGTTTTGTTTTGTGGAGGGTTTTTTGGGTGGGAGGGAAGGGAAAATGGTTTAAAATACAGAATTAGTTATGTGATCGCTCTAACCACTTAATTTTGGGGTCACTTTCTGTAGCAGAGATTAGATTCCCATTTTCTTTATATTTCACAGCATTAATAAAAATTAGCCACAAATATGTAGACTGCCTGCAAGCAATTATAACTGGGTGAGATCCCTTCCACTCACATAAAGCTGGTTCAGGCTCTGTATGGGTGTGTTGGGGAGGGATAAAATACAACTCTCTACTGCAACCCAGGGCTAGGGTTGCTGCAGAAACCTGCCTGCCAGTGATTTCTAGCCATGATCTGTAATAGCCATTGCACTCCCGCTGTAACTGTTGCTGAGTTTACTGTGTCCACTGGATCTGCAGACCCTATGTTACTCCACATTCATGCCCAACTATGTGGGATCAGCCTGGAGACCATTTCCATAACACACAAGAGTGTAGAGCCACTCCACCAGCATAGCCTCCACGCAGTAGCTACGTAGGGCTTTAGTGGTATAGAAGGCCTCGTACTGACCCTCCATCCCCTGAGTAATTTTCATCCAGTGTGATTGGCCTGTATACCAGTTGGTCAATTTACTACCTTTTGGTTTTAAAATAATTTGAAGAGGGAAAACCCCTGCTAATTTCTGTTGCAATTCTTTGTAGTTGGCATTGATATGAAGATTCTGTAGCTAGATTTGTTTGGTTGAAAGATTATAAAAATTTCCATTTTCCCCTAATCAGTCTGTGCATAATTGCTATTTGTCTCGTGATCTCTGAGCAGGATTTTTAAATAGATGGTCCCTTTCCCCATAATTACATAGCCCAAAACCCTATCCCATAAATCCAGAAATCTTTAGTCTGACTTTTCAATATAATTTGTAGTGGCTTTTTTCTGTCTACAAAGGGGTTGAAAATGTGATCATTTGCCAAATAACTTTTTTAATCTTCTATTGGAATTTTTAAGTATGCCAGTAATAGCCCCAACCCCGTTTGTAATCCACTAGAGATTATATTGACTAGCATTGTATTGGAAACCTTTTTCGGGAGGTGTGAAACTTTTTGCTGAATCGGGTGTTTCTGCTGGCAATATCAGATCTCTGAAACAGACAGTTTTTTAATTTTCTCTCCTGCTTCTCCTATCCCCATTTTTCAGGACATTTAACTAAAAATAACCTTTTTATAAGATAGGAAGAAATTTGATTAATGTGACAATTAAACTGAGTATCATTAGAGAAATTCCATTATATAAGAACGTGATTACTACATTGTCTGCAAAATGTTATGGAAAGTTCTGAGTCAACCTTCAGGAAAGAAAGCATTTTTCCTCATCATCAGTGTCTCAAAATGCCCTCCTAACATCTTTCATAAACTTCCAGGTACCTGTACAACTGTTCTATACACACTGGCTGTGATTTGCATTAATGTCAATACTTCTCTGGCCACATAAAAGAGCATTATCATATTTTTATTTAGTTTGTGTTTGTAATGGTGGGTCACCAGAGACTATAGCATACATGTGTAGTTTTGATACTTGGATGGTCAGTTAATAGTCATTTTGATAGTAGAAAAAAAGATTTACAAACTTGTAAAGTTAGCGAAGTCACATTATATTGTAGATGTTGTAAAGGCGTGGGACTCACCCCTGCGGCGCCTCCTGCTGGTTGTCTCTAGGAATTAGCTTGTCCAGCTTCCGGAGCACCCTCTGCAGGCCGTTGTCCTGCTGCCGCTGGCCCCCATGTCCCTCCCAGGACCCGGTGCCCCTTGTCTTTGTGGGCTGCCCCCTGGCAATATTCCCACAGTCTCAGGGTCTCCCCACCTAGGGGAACCCCCCAACCCTTTATCCCTGCCTTGCCTCAGTCCTGGGCTACTGCCAGTCACCAACTAGCCCCCGTTCCCTGGGCAGACTGCAGTATAAGTCACTCATCACTGGCAAGGAGGGTTTGGACCTGCTGCCTCTGCCTTCCCATGGGCTGCCCTCTGCAACCCCCAGTACCCATTGGCCTTCTGCTAGGCTGGAGCCTCCCCAGCTCCTCTACTTTTCCCCAGACCTTGTCCACTCAGGTACTCTGCCCAGGTCCCTGCAGCCAGGTCCATCTCCCTCTACAGCTAGAGAGAGACTGCTGAGCTCCTGGCTCCCAGCCTCTTATATAGGGCCAGCTGAGGCCTGATTGGGGCGTGGCCCAGCTGCGGCTGCTTCCCCAATCAGCCTATTAGCTGTTTTCCCTGCTACAGCCCTCTCCCAGGGCTGTTCTAAGCCCTTCAGAGCAGGAGCGGGGTAACCACCCTGCTACAATGTACTTGCTACAACTGTTGTAAGATGTATGTATAATTTCTTAATAATTTGCTCTGAAATAACAGATTTTCAGGAATGATTTATCTTAATGTTGATTTTGCTGTTCCGTGCAGGAAAGATTATCATTGCCAGAAATTATACCATATATTTTCAAAAATGCTGCGTATTCTGGTTACCTGGAAGCTTTGGGTACCTGTTTTTCATGTTCTAGAGATTAGATACTGAACAATATGTTTGTATCAGAACATTAGAAAGTATTATAAAAATCAGCAAAAAACTTCAGGAAAGGTCAAATAAAATCTGTTGGCATGGATATTTATCAAGAAAGCTTTTCAACACTTAGTTCTAATTGTGCAAGGGAAAACTTATCATTTAAAGCCTGAAGTTGTATGACACATTGTTTAACAAATGTGCAGGGTTCCCCTCCCCCCCAAGAATGTAAGCTACATCTTAACAATTCCATATGCCAAGGAATATTTAGCCCAGAGCAATCCACTAACTTCAAAGCACAAACATCTGAGAAGATAACCAAAATATATCCTTTTATTATTAGAACTAGAGATGGTGAGTTATTACTCAGATTAAGTAGTGCTCTTTCTGCAAACTATTAAAAAACTGCCTTTTTACATCATAGAGCAAGAAGGTAGGATGTTTCCTGTCCTGATTAAACTTCCTACAAGCAGAAGAGATGACTACAACAAAAAATGGCTAAAAGCCTATTGTACATCTTTCCTTCATGCCTTTAATACTTTTCATTTTCTCGTATCAGAGGGGTAGCCGTGTTAGTCTGAATCTGTAAAAAGCAACAGAGGGTCCTGTGGCACCTTTAAGACTAACAGAAGTATTGGGAGCATAAGCTTTCGTGGGTAAGAACCTCACTTCTTCAGCTGCAAGTCATTTTCATTTTCTCAGCAGCCTCAAAAAGCTTTAAAACCAAGCTATATGTGTATCTCCATTCTGGCTTTATAAATACTGATTCACCATAATAAAACAACTGGGCCTAAAATATACCCTTGTTTCACCAGGAGGTAGTCCTCCTACTTCCGAACAACAGTCCCCTCCAACAGTTACTCGGTCTGACAGCATGTCTGCTGAGAGTAGAAATCTAAACAGATATAATTTATCAAACTCTGCCACACAAATTCTTCAGTCTGCAAGAAAAGTCGCAACAAATTCCATCTACTCAAATAAATGGAAAAGGTTTGCAGCTTTCTGTCACCATAAAAGACAAAAAACATGCACTTGCCTGCTTTCAACCATTTAAGACCAAGTATCAAAACTGTTCCACACAGGAGTATGATTGAGAGTTCTCATGAAATACCTAGGCAATAATTCTGTATCTGCTTTCAAATTTTAGGCAGAACAAAATTAGTAGCCCTCAATCGAATCTAAAATGTTATCCTGGGTATAAAAAACTGACCCATAATTCTGTAGAACCAAGACATTACAAAGCTGTTAGATGTTTAATAAATCTTCTTTTATCTGAACTTCTGAAATAATCTAGCCCATAAAATTTATCTTCAGTTTTTGACAATTTCAGATAACAAATATCATGTGTATGTGAGACATTCAAAATCAAAGATGCTTTTGCCACTGAGTAAATCCCTCTCTTGGTTCATAAGACTATATCGCCTTTATTGGGAGATGAGCGTTGCTTGGAACCATGAGCTCACCAGAAGTTGATCCTGAAGAAGGAATCTGTTCTAACTTGTGTTGCTCAAGCTGAGACACCGCAGAGAGTTCTAGGGCATCTGCCTCAGGTTGTATATCCTGGAAAAATGCATGCAGGTTACCTTTTATCCAGAAGGAGGGGATCAATCTAAAACCACACCAGATCCTGGTCAAATACTCCTCTTTGAATGTCCCTACCAGTTGGCAGGTGACCCCAAAGACTGACATTGACAAGAAGTTGGCATCAGGAAGTTGACTCTCTCTGAAGACTAGTACTGCCTCTCCCCAGATGTGAGGAAAATGGCACAAAGAGGCAGACATGACCTGTCTTTGTGGGAGAATTAGACATCCACCTTCCAGGGAGAAAACCACTCAGAGGCTAGCTATGCTGGATTGGCCTCAAGCTTGGTGCTGAAGAAACAAGGTTTCGCACCAGCCTTGATGTTGGCTGTAGTGCTGGTGTCCATGTTGGCACCATCTACAGAATTGCTTATGGTACCTAATGTTTCTTCAATGGAGGAGTCTACCAAGGATGTCATTGGGGGGATACAGAGACCTTTTTTGACACTGGTGCATGCTTCCAGCCCAGCAACAAGATTCCCATAGATGTAAGTTCTGTCCCTTGATGAGGTCTATTCATCATCTTTTTCACCAGGGTATACCTTCTCACTGATGTACAGCAGGGAGCCTTCTCCCCTGTGATCAGAAGGCAACCCTGCAGAGCAGACCAGAGGCAGACCATCACATGGATAACGGTGAATTGGCCAACCCCAGCAAATCCAACAATATCAGTATCATGTGCCACCGTGACCCTACTGGAGTTATTGGGATACACCATCTCGCATCTCCATGAGCCAGTCGCATTACCACTGTGCTAGGAAGCAGTCATTTGTGCTATCTTTAGCCAGACCTCCAACACATGACGGTGAGGAGCAGGAACAGAGAGGTGAGGAGGAAAGGGCACCAGAAAAGGAGCCATCACCACATCTCTTCCTATCTCTTCAGCTTTGATACCTTTGCCCGATGACTTCAGTGCATTCCAAGAGCTGTTTACCAAAATTGCTTGTTACAATTTCTGTTCTTCAAATAATGTCCCTCTTTGGTGCTCTACTTCAGGTGCATATGTGCTTCTCAAGCCCTTGAGCAGAGATTTTCCATTAGTTAGGGTCTGGTCAGCACATGCATGTGCGCTATACAACCTTGTGCTGAGGTCTGAGAGTATATAGGGCGCTCCTCAGTTCCTTCTGTACTGCCTCATCCTGAGATGGAGCTCTAGTATGTCCATCTGATGTGTGCTTCAACATGTGTTACAGTTTAGTTAGTGTAGTATTATTTGTTGTTTAGTATAGAATTAGTTAGATAGCTTGGGAAATTCCAGTTTTTTCCTCTCCCCTTTTTTTCTCATCCATTTTTTTTTTCTAAGGACCATATTTAGCCCTGCAGGGCATGCCTAGCTCTTCAGGTTTCAAACACGGTCTTTTTTTGTTGGAGGTGACGGCCACCATAAGTGTATCCATTGCATGGGAAAGTCCCATATCTCCCAAAAGAGTAATTTTTGCCTGACTCTAAAATCTAGAACTCAGAAGAATCAAGAGATCAAATTGAAGCTGCTGATGATGGAGTGCTCCCTTTGACCTGCTTCTGAGTCAGGTCAGGGAGATTTCCCCCCCCCCCCCCCCCCCAAACATCTGGCTCAGGAGAGATCCGGTGACCCTTCAGCTAAGGTCACGCCTAAGAAGGGGAAGATCTTGGAGGACTCAAGGAAGGCTCTGAAGAAGAGAAGCTGTCTTCCACCACAAGGAGACAACTCTCAAGCAGTCCTGAACTCCTGCTAGTTTTTGACTTGGTACCATGGAGGCAAGACTCTTCCTCTGGTACCAATGGAGCAGGGAGATCCCAAAGCACTTTGGAGAAACAGCGGTGGCAGAGCCCTGGTACCATCCACCTCCAGATCGACCCCATCCATGTCAAACTCACCAATGGTACCTTGCCTGCCAGCTCCATCAGTACTGACAAAATCAAAGCACACACTTCAGTCCCAGTGCCTATGCATTCCAAACCAATGGTACCGCCCAAGTCAACTGCAGTGTAGGTACCAATCCACTTCATACTGTAGGAATTCCATTACTCCAGGGACTTGTTAGTGTGAAATGAGACAGTCTGCTTATGGGAACCGAATGATCCTCTGATACCAGGAATCTGCTCTCTGGATTACCGTTGTAGAATTCTCCGCCCTTTTCTACTGGGGCACCTGCACTGGGGGACGTTGAGGCAGAGTCTCCTCCTTATCAGTCTGGGGTTCCCCTCCTCATCATTACAGAAACCCATACTTTGTCAAAGACACGTAGCCATGTCAGGGATGGTGGGATCAGTCCTGGGTGCCACCCCTTGTCTTGTATGTATGTGCTTCCCCAATGGCCATACTGAGATCCTTGTGCAGCGTATTGGGAGCAATTTTCCAGACCTCCCTCTCCATTACATCAGGAAACTAGGGGGTTACAGTCTCCTCCACCAAACCCCCAACATGAGGAGACTTTTGAGGAAAAAGAGACTAGGGCGGACAAAGAGGCTACCCCTCAAACCTCTAATTCATCTGCGAATGAAGCAGTCATGCCTCCTCCACTACCATCGATGGCTGATAACTTTTGTCATTTCCACGACCATGTGAATGGGATGGCAGATGCTCTCCAGATAATTTTTGAGGAGTTTAAAGACTCAAATCACAAACTTCTGGACATTTTGCAGCTGGCAACACCTACCCGGTTTGCCCTACCCATTAATGAAGTATTTCTGGAGGCTTTTTAGCGAACTCCTGCCACCATACTGCCAACTTGTAAACTGGCAGATAAGAATTATTATGCTGTCCCCCAGTGACTCAGAATTTTTCTTTTCCCATCCCTTTCCTAATTCCCTGATGGTAGATGCCGCAAATGAGGAAGGTAGATAGCATTGCTTCAGGTGTACTACCAGGAAGCAAGGACCAAAAAAGTTTAGACCTTTTTGTATGAAAGTCCTGCTAATTGGCAACCCTCCATTTTCAGATCACAAACTATCAGGTGATCATGGCCAAGTATGACTACACAAATTACAAGTTTGCATCTTTTATTGAACATCTTCCACAGAAGCATAGAGAAAAATTCCAGGCATTATTTAGGATGGTCAGTTATTAGCTGGAACCTCTCTGCAGGATCTGTAAGGGGTCAAAGCCCTGTACCAAGAAGAGCAGGGATCAAAGACTCTATTCCTTCTTGGGGGATGCAGAGCTGCTCCCATATCCGAGCTGAGCCATGCAGACTCAGCACTGAGCCCCTCAACATTGGTGAGAAGTGCTCTGGCTTCTCTGAGGGACAGACAGCGATGTGATGCCTGTCATTTCTAGCACCGAGGAAGGACTCCTCTTCTGCGTCCCAGGACTCTTGGCACTGTTAAGCATTTCTGGTACAGAGGAGGTCCACGCCTCAGCAGGACTCTTGTCACCGGTGCCGAGGAAGAAGCAGTGGAAACTGGCTGGGCACTCACCAACTATGAGTTCTGCTGCTCACAGGGAAGTCAGAATGTGTGACCCATGCCGGGCCAATCAGATTCAACAGTTGCCAGCATAGTACTGTTCAATCTGGCCCTGGGAAGGGACCCGTTGAGTCTGGTACTGTTGGACTCTCCTTGACACTACCATCTATGCTAGAGACATTCGAGGCAGCAAGGGAGCTACTATCGTTCCCAGTATCGCCATCCCCAGGTGCCAACTGGCACCAAAGGCAAGAGCTCCTGCAGCACCAAGGTCTCAGGTGCTGTCAAAAGGGAAACCAGCGATTGATGGCACAGAGCCAGTTGCCTTCCTCCCAGCAACGCTTTCCAGCACCAGTAGGTACTGCTCTACAGTGGTCACCAAGTTGGACTCCAAGGCAGAGTCTTCTGCTTCCCACAGGAGCCGGCATCAATCCGACCGCTGTTACCCAGTGGCTGACATAAACCAAGAGTTCCCACCAATGGCCTGGCCAGCAAAGTGGTAAATGCCAGTGCAGTGGCTCTTTTAGAACCCCTGGGCATTTCAACCAGTCCAGGAGTCACAGTTGAGATTGTACTCTGTTGTTTTGGAGTGTAGAGCTCCCCCACCACCTTCCTCAGGCAGAAACCTCAAGCTGGTACCACAGGATCCTTCCAGGGCTGAGGGAGAACAAGGCCCTGTACGCATGCAGGCATCTTCATCTTCCTCACCTGATGAGACTGTAGCAGGGACATCAGTTGCACCCTTTCAGGGCAATTACAGGGCTCATCAGGAGCTTCTCAGAAGTGTTGCTCAAAGCCTGGGGGTTCAGGCAAAGGAAATATCTGAATCGTCTCATGCTTTGGTGGACATCTTGACCTCTTCTGTTCGGTCACGAGTGGCACTGCCCCTGAATGATGCCCTTCTAGAACCCATTAAGGCCCTCAAGCAGACTCCAGCCTCACTATAACTCTCCTCTAAGAGGATGGAGAAAAAGTACTTTGTCCCTACAAAAGGGTTTGACTTTTTATATACCCATCCTCTGCTGGTGTCAGTGGCCAACAAACAGAGGAGACGAGGACATCAAGGACTCCCCCCAAGTCCCCAGGCCAAAAGTGCCAAAAAGTTGATTCTCTTTGGCAGGAAGGTATATTCTACTGGGGGAGACGGGGCTCCAACTCAACATCACTAACCAATGGGTGCTTCTGAGCTGCTGCTATGACTTCAACTCTTGGGGGCATGATGTCCAGTTTCAAAGAGTTGTTGCCACAGGCATCCAGGGTCAAATTCTCAGCTCTAGTCAAGGACGGGAGAGTGGTGGCAAAAGCATCTCTTCAGGCAGCCTTGGACATAGCGGACTCTGCGGCTCAAACCATGGCTTCCACTGTGGTCATGAGAAGAAGCGCATGTCTTCAGGCCTTGGGCCTCCCCTACAAGGTTCGGCAGACTATCCAGGACCTCCCTTTTGAGGACACATTGCTCTTTTCAGAGCAAACAGATGCAAATCTCCACAGTTTAAATGACTCTAGGGCAGTGGTGGGCAACCTGCGGCCCATCAGGGTAATCTGCTCACAGGCTGCCAGACAGTGTGTTTACATTTGCATGGCCGGCCGCAGCTCCCAGTGGCCATGGTTCACCGTTCATGGCCAATGGGAGCTGCGGGAAGCGGCGCAGGCCACAGGGACTTGCTGACCATCGCTTCCCACAGCTCCCATTGGCCGGGAACGGCAAACCGCAGCCACTGGGAGCTGCAGCCGGCCGTGCAAATGTAAACGAACTGTCTGGCAGCCCACCAGTGGATTACCCTGGTGGGCCACATGCAGCCCGCAGGTTGCCCGCCACTGCTCGAGGGCCACTCTAAAATCCCTTGGGTTCCACATCCCGGTTCCTATAAGAAAGAATTTAAAGCCCCAACCATTGCCCTGTTTCTACCAGCCTCAGTCAAGGTAGGACTACAGTAAGAGGCGGGGCAGGAGCTATAAGAGGCCTCATCCCCAGTCCTCATTGGCCCCAGGCCTGGCCCTGTCAGACAAGCGTTGGGTTCTAAACAAACCTTTTGAGGGTACACTTGAGGATGGCATACCAGGCCAGTGTCTGGATCCACCTTCCCCAATTAATGTGGACCAGTTATCACACTTCTGTTGAATATGGGCCCATACCACCTCAGACCGCAGGTGCTACACACACCATAGGACTGGGATACACCCTGCCATTCAGTTCTTCCCCTCCTTCCCTTGCTCCCGCCCGGGACTCTTCTCACAAGCAACTTCTAATCAAGGAGGTGCAAACACTCCTGCAAGTGGGAGCAGTAGAGGAGGTTCCTCCGGAGCCAGGGGGCAGGGGTTCAACTCCTGCTATTGCCTAATCCCAAAGGCCAGTGGTGGTTGTGACGGGTTGGATCACAGAACTCCCCTTGGAAATCACCACCTAATGTGCCAAGACTACTACTGCCCCTGCTTTCCTGTCCTGTCAATTTAGGACTTCAGTGCCCTGCCTGGTTTGAGCCAACCTGCTGCAAACCCAGACCCAGGTTTGAATCACGTCCCCTAACCGCTGCAGGCTTACCTGAAAGCAGCTAACAGAAGTGTTGTCTTTAACACTCAGATGCCCAACTCCCAATGGGGTCTAAACCCAAATAAAGCCGTTTTTAAAGCTTATACAGGGTAAATGCATAAATTGTTCGCCCTCTATAACACTCAGAGAGAGAGAGAGACACAGCTGTTTGTCCACCCAGGTATTAACACATACTCTGAGTTAATTAATAAGTAAAAAGTGATTTTATTAAATACAGAAAGTAGGATTTAAGTGGTTCCAAGTAGTAACAGACAGAACAACGTAAGTCACCAAGCAAAATAAAATAAAACACGCAAATCTGTCTAATCAAACTGAATACAGATAATCTCACCCTTAGATATGGTTCAGTAAGATTTTCCTCAGACTGGATACCTTCCAGGCCTGGCCACAATTCTTTCCCCTAGTACAGCTCTTGTTCCAGCTCAGGTGGTCGCTAGGGGATTCTTCATGATGGCTCCTCCCCCTTTGTTCTGTTCCACCTATTTATATATTTTTTGCATAAGGCAGGAATCCTTTGTCCCTCTCTGGGTTCCCACCCCCTCCTCAGTGGAAAGACACCAGGTTAAAGATGGATTCCAGTTCAGGTGACATGATCACATGTCACTGCAAGACTTCATTACCCACTTGCCAGCACACATGTATACAGGAAGACTTACAGGTAAAACAGAGCTATCTGCAGTCAATTCTCCTGGTTAATGGGAATTATCAAAATTCCAAACCACCATTAATGGTCCACATTTTGCATAATTACAATAGGCCCTCAGAGTTATATTTCATATTTCTAGTTTCAGATACAAGAGTGGTCCATTTATACAAATTGGACGATCACACTCAGTAGATTATAAGCTTTGTAATGATACCTTACAAGAGACCTTTTGCATGAAGCATATTCCAGTTACATTATATTCATTCATTAGCATATTTTTATAAAATCATACAGACTGCAAGGTCACAGTGGTCTCAGACCCATCCTGGACCTGCGAAACCTCAACAGATTCATGAAGAAGCTGAAGTTCTGCATGGTCTCCTTGGCCTCCATTGTCCCCTCCCAGGTTCTAGAGGAATGGTATGCCGTCCTTGCCTTGAAGGATTCTTACTTTCATATCTCAATCTCCCAAGATCAGAAGAAATTCCTCTGATTCATTGTGAACCAGTTTACCCTGCTCCCAGCCTGTCAGCAGCCCCTTGGGTATTTATAAAGTGCATGGCAGTTGTCACGGCCTTCTTGAGTAAGCAAAGGGATAGATTTACCATTACCTCGATGACTGGCTGATCAGGTGCAGGCAAATGTAAGATTAATACGGTCAACCTTCAAGAAGTTAGGCCTGTTGATAAACATGCAGAAATTGACACTCTCCAGTTCAAAGTTTAAAATTTATAGGGGCGGTCCTTGACTCCGTCCAAGCCAGAGCCTTCCTTCCGAAGACCCAGTTCCAGGCCCTAGGCACGTTCACAGAGAGCCTCAGAAACCACCCTACCACCCTGGCAAGAAACTGCTTAAAACTCCTGTGGAACATGGCATTATGCGCTTACGTGGTGCAGCATGAAAGAGTACGACTCAGACCTCTTCAGACTTAGTGTACAGGCTGGAATCGCTTGGACATGGTTGTCACTCTTCCTCCTTCAGTGATCACCACTCCCCTTTCATGGTTGGACTTGAGGACAGTAGGTGCAGGTGTCCCATTCTCAAGACCACATCATCAATATCTGTAGTCACCAACTGCACCTGCACTGGGTTGGGTGGCTCATCTGTAGGTACTCAAAACCCAGGGCCTCTGGTCCCAGGCAGAGCTCTCTCTACACATCAATGTGAGGGAACTCAGAGCAGTGCACCTTGACTGCCAAGCGTACCGGCTCCATCTGGAAGGCTCGTTTGAGCTGGTACTTACAGACAACACAACAGCAATGTTCTATATAAACAGACAGGTTGGAGTGCACTCCTTTCACCTATACCATGAAGCTCTTTGTCTGTGGGAATTCTGCATAACCTACTCAATCCACCTTGGAGCCTCCTATCTTCCAGGAGCACAGAACTAATTAGCTGATTGTCTCAGCAGATCCTTCTCCAGTCACAAGTGGTCCATTCGCCCAGATGTTGTGAAGGACATTTTCCAGATAGACATGTTTGCGACAAGGTACAACAGGAAGAGTGTGCAATTCTGCTCCTTCCTGAATCACAGCCCAGGTTCTCTCACAGACATGTTTCTTCTCCCTTAGAAGGACCATCTCATTTATGCATTCCCTCCCGTTCTGCTTATACACAAGGTCCTGCTGAAGGTCAGAAGGGAAGGATCAACTCTGATCATGATAGCCCCAGCCTGGCCATGTCAACACTGGTTCACCACCCTTCTGGACCTCTCGGTGGAAACACCAATCAGCCTGCTTCCATTTCCAGATCTGAACACTCAGGACCAAGGCTGCCTACATCATCCGAACCTCGAGTCCCTTCATCTGATGGCCTGGAAGCTCCATGCCTGAACTCCTTGGACATAGCATGCTGCAGACAGTTCAAGAGCAGGGAGCAGGAAACCATTCACTAGAGCTACGTACCTGGCAAAGTGGAAAAGGTTCTCGATCTGGTCAGCACAAAGAGGTGTTTCACCCATTCATTCTGGACTACTTACTTCACCTGAAGCAGCAAGAGCTATCTGTGTCATCAATTAGAGTCCAGCTTGCTGCGATTTCAGCGTTTCACCCATGAGTAAATGGCCAGTCCGTCTTCACCGACTCAATCTGTAGTCATTTCCTCAAAGGCCTGGGCAGGCCTTATCTCCAACTATGACAACCAATCCCACCTTGGGATTTCAACCTGGTATTATCCAGGTTCCTGGGTCCCCCATTTGAACCCTTGGCAACATGCACTCTCCTCTACTTCTCCTGGAAGATAGCCTTTCTGGTGGCCATTACTTCATCTAGAAGGCTCTCAGAGATTAGGGCACTTACTTCAGAACCTCTTTACATGGTATTTTTCAAGGACAAGTTCCAGCTGTGCCCTCACCCAGCCTTCCTCCCAAAGTTGGTTTCACAATTCCATAGTAACCAGGGCATTTTCCTGCCAGTCTTCTATCTGAAATCACATGCCAATAGCCAGGAGATGTCAGACATGTGCTTGCCTTCTAAAAGAAAGGACAAAATCATTTTGGAAAATTATTTAACTTTTTGTGGTGGTGGCGGACAGGATGAAAGGTCTTCCAGTATCAGCCCAGAGAATCTCATCGTGGATCACTTTTTGTATCCACACATGCTACAACCTAGCAAAGGTCCCGGCCCTAATGGCACATTCCACAAGGGCACAAGCATTGTCAGCTGCATTCCTGGCACAGGTCTCAATCAGGACATCTGTAGAGCGGCGACGCTTCTTCGGTTCACACTTTTGCATCGCACTATGCCTTTCGTTTAGCAGGCTAGAGACGATGCTGGATTTGGCAGAGCTCTGTTAGTCTACTCGTTAATGAACTCCAAACCCTCCTCCTACATCTGCTTGGGAGTCATTTACATTGGAATGGACAGGAGCAAGCGCTCGAAGAAGAAAAATGGCTACTAACCTGTTCAATGTTTCTCGTGTCCATTCCAACCCCCCCCCCCCCCCCACCCACCCACCCACACACACACACACACCTACACCTCTCTGTCGGAGTTAGCTGGCAAGAAGGAACTGAGGGGGCAGAAGGGCCCTATATACTGGCTCTATGAAGACGTAACTCCAAGAGGCACTAGAGCTGACCTGACAGATACCACCGAGGGAAAATTTTCCGGTGGTAGTGCACGCGCCGCATGCACACCACTGTTGGAATGGACATAAGCAAAACATCTAGCATAACAGTTACCGAAGGTTAGTAACAGTTTTTACACTGCTGCTGTTGTGAGGAAAAGGTTATTCTTACAGCTGCAGAAATCCTTCTGTTCAAGGTAAGTTTTGCTTTCCACAGTTCCTGGGAAATAGTTTTCCCATCATTTTGTTCTAGCCCTTGGCATTCCTTTGGAAGGCTGTTGCATACATGGACAATCCTAGCACTCTGGGGTCCTAGTCCAGTAAATGGAGCATGCACATCAGTTGTAGCCTATTCATTTCATATCTCAAAAGTGCCAAAGCCTTAGGGCCACAAAGTTGCTGCAGGCAAGATGTTAAAATCCTGTACCAGGTGGCATCTTAGGCACCTGCAAAACTATTCACAAAAGTCCTTGGGGGCATTGGGGAAAAAGTAAGTTTCTATTCCTCTGCAGAGTCATCCGTTTATAAAGTTCTTGTTTTATTGGGGGAGGAGGGCAAGACTTTCAATTCCTGCTGATTTTTCTACTAGAACAATAACTAAGCTCTTCTTATCATTTTCCCCCCTCCCATTTCTGTGATTCACTAATCACTACTTCCCATTAGTGGTGAATGAGGGGAGAAGCTATAAACAAAGAAATTATCAAGTGAGAAATTTCTCATTCTGTTAACAGCTTCTCACCTCATTCAACCCATCCTAGTAGTCTGGTAAATGATCAGAATACAAATTGATGTTTTTCTCTAAAGGGAGACTTGGGTATACCTGTCTTAAGGTTAATTAATATATTAATGCAAATAATTGGTTGCTGGAGGGTTTCTAAAGCTTTGGAAAAACTTTTTTGGTGGCCTAAGCTGAAGAGCAGGGCTTAGTTCTGGAGCCTCTGGCAACAACATTGGACTGCCTCCAAATTACATGGGGGGAGGGGGATGCTAACTTGTTAGTGATGAATGAGGAGAGAAGCCGCTAACAGAAAATTATAAGGTAAGAAATTTTCTCATTCATTCAGTTCCATCACGACCCACCTTGCAGCAGTCTACATATTTTCCACCTGTTCAGTCTTGTTCAGTCTTCTCACATCCCACAGCATCTAGATTCCTGGAAGGATTATTGCATACTTGCCCACCTATCAAATCTCCTATAACTTTCTCTCAAGCCACTTTAGGAATGGTGCTTTCAGTATCTCGCCCTCAAGGTGGGTTGTCGTAGTCATCATCACATAGGCTATAAGGGTCAGTTATCTCCAAGCTCTAACCCCCTCCCACTCCATACAGTATTCCACAGAGATATGGTGGTGTTGAGACCTTATCTGAAGTTTATTCCTAAAGTGGTCTTGAAATTTCATTGAAGCAGTCCATCAGTTTATTCCTGTTCTTCCCTAACCTTGTTCTGTCCAGAGAAGGAAAAACTCCACACTCTGAATGTTTCAGGAGTCTTATACTACACTGATAGTCTGAAGGGCTTATTCTGTCTTTTTGTCTCTTCATGGCAATCTTCGGTGCTTCGAAGGAGTAAGCCCTCTCCTTTGAGAGGATGTTAAAACAGATTTCTGTGCATATCAGTCTGCTACCAAATGGCTGATGTATCTTTCCTTCCACATGTTAAGGCTTACTCCATTAGAGCACAAGCTACGGCTACTCTGCTTTAGGAACGTACCCATATCTGGAGACTTTAGCCTCCTGACTTTCTTTAAGTACTATGCCTTAGATCTAATTGAAAGGTCAGATGCCAATTTCAGAAGAGCAATACTGCAATCACTGTTGAGATAAATCAAGACTCCTCAGTCCTATCTTCCAGATTGGACACTACTTATCAGTCACCTGGAGTGAGATTCACACTGACCCATACTCAAGAAAGAAAATTACATACCTTACAATAACTGAGGTTCTTTGCGATGTTATCAGTGTGGATTCCATGACCTTCTCTCCATCCCCACTTTTCAGAGTCCTCCACATCTAGTATTCTGCATTCGTTAGGGAACTGTGGCATTTGTGCCTTTTAATGCCCTCACCAGAGCAAACAGGATGACAGACATAGCCCAACATACTTCTATACCAGTTTCCCACACAGGGCCGGCTCCAGGGTTTTGGCCGCCCCAAGCAGCCAAAACCAAAAAAAAAAAAAAAAGTTGCGATCTGCGACGGCAATTCGGCGGGAGGTCCTTCACTCCCAGGCGGAGTGAGGGACCGTCCGCCGAATACCTGGACCTACCGTCCCTCTCCGGAACGGCCGCCCCAAGAACCTGCTTGAGAAGCTGGTGCCTGTTCCCACACATGAGGTGCAGGCAAACCTAAAGTGGGATCCACACACTGCTGACAGCATCTTGAAGAACCACAGTTCATATATGGGTAATTAACTTTTTTTTTTTTTTTTTTTTTTTAAGATGTGGGATTTAGGAAAAAGGGAATTTTTTCCATTTGAATGTGCTAACATTTTTGTGCAGTCATGTAAAAATGCTAGACACTCATTCCCTGACCCAAATGAGAGCAATTGCACAGGACTATAAGTTGGGTAGAAAAATTTTGGATTTGTTCCTTTTTGAGAATGCGAACCTCTGAGCGTTGCTTTGGGTCTCTATAGATATGCATGTCTTCTTAAGGAGCTCTTAATTTACTGACATAGCAGCTTCAAAGCGTCTAAATTCCTTTGGGGCGACCTCAACAGGACCTCAGGTAGCTTAGAAGTTCCTATGAGAGAGTTTAAAAGTTCTCTGAACAAAGTTGTTTTTTATGCATTGCAATCTGCACCAAATTTTAAATATAGAAAATTCTTCAGAGAACTGTTTGTCAGATAGTCTTTAGAGAAATGATTAGCACCTTAGAATTCGTAGTGGGGATTAAAGGGAAAACATCAATGTAAAAATTACACTTTTGTCAGAACCTATTTTACATACTGTTTCTTTTCAGTTTGCTTACTTTATGCATGTAAAAAATTTTTGTGCGGTCAGTTTGTGTTCCTGTGTATACTCAGTTTCCAATATTTTCTGTGTGTTGTGACAGTGAAAAAGAACATTTTTTAATATGGGGGAATGTGATTAAAAAGTTACAAAAACTGGTGCAGGGTCTCAGAAGCTCATGAACACTTGCATTTATATCAACATAATTATCCAACCTTGATGTGACATTTCCAGACAAGTCTTTTAATAGTTATTTTGGAACTATATTCTGTAAACAAAAAGGAGCTGAATGTGGAAGTTCAAAAATTATTAGAAATCAAGAAGTCATTTTATGTCAATATTTGCATTAAAGAGAAATAGCATGTTCTTGGTACCTAACCTTTTGTCACTTGTGAAGTTTCCCAGTGTTTCATGGCTAAAGTCTAAGGCCTGGGTTCTTCAAATACTTAGGGCTGGTCTACACTACGGGGATCTAAGTTTGATCTAAGCTACGCAATTGGAGTTATGTTAGTAGCATAACTCAAGTCGACATAGCTTAGATCTGCTTACCGTGGGGTCCACACTACGCTATGTTGAGGGGAGACGCTCTCTTGTCGACACCCATTACTCTTCTCATTCTGGTGGAGTACCGAAGTCGACGGGAGATCGATCTGTGGTCGATTTAGCAGGTTTCACTAGACCCGCTAAATCGACCCCCCCAGCGTATCAATCGTCGCAGTGTCGATCCACCAGTAGGGGGAGAAAAGTCCTTAAGCACATTACAAACATGAAATCAGTGAAACTACTTGCATGTATAAAGTTAGGCATGCACATAGCATCTTCACACACTGATAACACAAATTGATTTTTTTTTTTTAATGTGGGTGCTTTAAAAATAACAGAACTATCTTATGTATTTAATTTTTGATTTTGCTTACTTTTTCATTATACAGCTTTTCACTGAAAATGTAGGATTAGTATCTGGCTATGTATTAGATGTGAAGACTGAATCTTGTCTTTCAGAGATCAGTAATGAGTGGCAAAAAGCTGATGCAACTTGGACTAAAATGCAGGAAGAAAATGTTATTCCTCGTGAGAGAACTTTAAGGTTATTGGCTGATATTCTTAAGAACAATAGTCAAGAAGTACCATTTGATGTGCCTCAGGTAATTTGGGTTTAACTTTACATACAAGTGCAACATTGTATTCTTTTTGTTTGCTTCAGGCATTTTTTTCACGTGTCTCTTCATGTTGTATGTTTTTTATTAAACCATTACTTTGTTTTAAAGATTTGGTATAAAGACCATGTAGAACCAGCTCCTGATTCAGAAAATAACCCTGAGAAGAAAGTGTTGATTCTCTGCAAGGAGGGCAATGTCCAAGGTAAACTGAAAACACGTCTTTTTTTCTTTGGCTTTAAAAAAGCCAGGTTCTATTAATCAACAAAAGTAACCAGTACTCTCAAAAACCTAATGCAATACCTGAGTCTAGAATGCAGGGTTTAAAATTACAGTAGTATTTTTGGAATCTCTTCCAGGCAAGTGTGTGCTGGGTGCAGCATCCAGTTGTTCTGCAGTATCCTTTGTGTAACTTTCATTTCTGAGTTTTGTCAGTTGTATTGATCGAATAGCAACGGGTAATAATTTCTGTTGATCAGTATTAAAGACCACTGTGAGGCCACTCAGCACTGATAGCTGTCCAAACATGTAGGTTTATTTAAAAAGAAAAAGTATAGGTCAGGAGAATTTATCAGTAACCAGTTGAACACATTGTATTGTTGTAGGTTGTTCATTTTCATATATTCTATATCTAGTCCTTGGATGCAGAAGCAATGAAATATCAAGTATGAGTAGGGAGGCAGTATTATCTGTGTCTAAAGCATTGGTGAGGCCATTACTGGACTACGGTGACCATTTCTGGTGTTCACACTTAAAAAAAAATGTTGATAAATTGGAAAGGGCTCAAAAGAGCGACAAGAATCATTTGAGATCTGGAAAACATGCTTTACAGTCAGAGATTTAAAGAGCACAGTCTGTTTAGTTTATCCACGAGAAGATTAAAAGATGATATGATCACAGTGTACAAGTACCTACTTGAGGAAAAGATTTGATAGTTGACAGCTCTTCCATATAGCAGCAAAAAGCATAATGAGATGCACTGGTTTGAAGCTGAATCTAGACAAATTCAGACTAGAAAATAAGGTGCAGGTTTTTAACAGTGAGAGTAACTAGAAAAACTTTGGAAAATCACCACCACTTAAGTCTATAAATCAATTTGAGATGTCTTTTTAAGATATGTTATAGTTAGGGCCCTGCCACATTCACAGTCCAGTTTGGTCAATTTCATAGTTGTAATATTTTAAAAATCCTAAATTTCATGATTTCAGATATTTCACCGTGTTGTAACTATAGGGGTCCTGACCCAAAAGGCGGGGCGGGAGGAGGAGTGGAGGGGTGGTGCAAGGCTATTGTAGGGTAGTCATGGTATTCCCACCCTTACTTCTGTGCTACTACTGGCGGCAGCACTGCCTTCGGAGCGGAGCGGCCAGAGAGCAGTGTCTGCTGGCCGGGAGCCCAGGTCTGAAGGCAGCGCTGCCGCCAGCAGCAGTGCAGCAGTAAGGATAGGATGGTATGGTGTTGCCACCCTTAATTCTGCTCTGCTGCTGGCGGGGCACTGCCTTCAGAGCTGGGTGCCTGGACAGCAACCACCACTCTCTAGCCACCCAAGGGTGGCAATACCGCAGCCACCACTATAATAACCTTGTTACCCCATCCATGACCCCCCTTTTCAGTCAGAACCCCAGTTTTAAAAACGCTGGTGAAGTCTCTATAGTCCAGGGTAAAAGTACACAAAAGACTAAATTTCATGGTCCGTGACACATTTTTCACAGCTGTGAATTTGGTAGGGCCCTAGCTATAGTTCAAACAGTAATTGTGGTCCTTAATGCAGAAGTTAATAGGTGAGATTGTTTGGCCTATGTTATTGCTGGAAGTTGGACTAGGTTATCACAATGATCCCTTCTGGCCTGAAAGTCTTTGAACCTATTTCACTGTAATGCTGCAAGATAACTC
The DNA here is from genome assembly GCF_013100865.1 of Trachemys scripta elegans. NCBI lineage: Eukaryota > Metazoa > Chordata > Testudines > Emydidae > Trachemys > Trachemys scripta. The sequence goes on from NC_048300.1 coordinate 36,134,384, forward strand.
GTCACTGAAAAAAGATCACATCTGTCTCTTAGATGTAAACAAAATAAGCCCTGTAAAATCACAGATTCCTGCATAGAGTTCTTTGAAGTCTTTTTTTCCCTCCATTTCCCCCATTTAGTTAAAACTAAGAACTTTTAACCTCCAACATACTGACTGTAAGTAAATCACCTTGAGCAACTGCCATTTTAATTGATGATAAACAACCCCAATGAAAACCAATGTGTGATACAAAGTTAAGACATCTCTCTTACTTTAAAGGTAGACCATATATATTCAGTTTTGTGGCATTTTAGTTAATCTGAGGCTGAGCACTCTTCTTATCTGTATCCAACAATGAATTTTAGTTTTATCGGTGCAACTGAGAATGGATGTGCATTTTTGTTATAAAGTATGACGAGTGGTCATTTACACTCCAGTCCAATACCTTCCACTTCCCTAGTTCTGAGGGAATTTCTTCTACAGCACTCGCTACCTGGAATGCATCGTTGTCATCATTATTATTTTTTGTATTTACGTAAAGTTTCTAAATTTAGCATTCCCCCACGGTGCTTGTTGCTTTGCAGGATCAGGCACTTAAGGTAGGAATCAAACCTCAGTCTGCCACATCACAAACATAAAAGGCTATCACTGGGCCTCAGAGTGGTCCAGAAGTTAGTTAGAAAGCGCTTCTAAAATATTATTAAATTTGTATCTTTTTTTTAAAGCAGAATGTTAAAACAGAAATTACCTCCATCAAAGCAGAAGATAGAGCCAGTAATGAAGATTCATAGACAATTTTTAAAGATGCTGGCAAGATGAAAATGTTTGCTAAAATAATTTCAGGATGCATTTTAACCTTACTCTTAGAGAAATGTCTTTTTGTGTAATCTCTGATATTTTTTTCTTTGACTTTCCCTTAACATTTTGAAAAAGATTTTTCAGTATGCTGGGGAGAAACATATTTCCTCTTTTCATGTAAAAGAGCTCTCTCCTTAGATGAAAATAAGACTTTGTTAGCTGGAGTGAGAGTAAGACGAGGGAGACACAGATTTCTCCCTCCTATCCCCATATATTAGTAGTGATATGTCATAGCATTTAAGAAAAACAATGCTTTGCCCTCTTCCTTCTATAGAGTACTGTCTTAAGGGTAAATTGTACCCTTCTACAGAAGTACCTGACATGAGAGAGAGCCAAAGGAGCAGTCTCCTTATCGTAATGATCTGCAGGGATGGAAATTCCTAGTCCTGTAGAGGGTTCTCTCTCCCTTCCCTCCCCCCCAACTGACCTTATACTTCCTTCTTTCCAGTATTGGTGCTGCCAATAGACATCTCCCGGAGCTATTAGCGTTGAATTCCATCCACACCTACCCTAATTCGACATGGCCATGTCGAATTTAGCGCTGCTCCCCTCGTCGGGGAGGAGTACAGAAATCGATGTAAAGAGACTTCTATGTCGAAATAAATAGCTTCGTTGTGTGGACGGGTGCAGGGTTAATTCGAGTTAACGCTGCTAAATTCGACATAACCTCCTAGTGTAGCCCAGGCCTCAGAGCTGAGACAGCATACACTATAATCTGCCACAGAATTGTTTTGCTGTTACTGGAGAAACTGGTGTTAAAACACCATCAAACTCCTGGAGCCCTGATTGAGGGGTTATGCATAAGTCTGCATGTACTGTGTACACATGAAAGCATATATCATATATAGTATATGCACACTCATATTTTGTATACATATCACTTTAATGGTAATCTCTAAATTATGCCATATTTAAGAGCTTCTTCAGAATGTTAATTTTTATACCCGTAAATTTGGGGGATCAAAAGGCGGGCTTGAAAATGGATGTACCTTTAGAAGGATCAGGTTCTGAAAACGGAACTAATTAATTTTTCTTTGGAAAGTGTTGAGGACTAGGTAATATTGATTTAATGTCCTTGAATATCATAAACGATAGGATTGAAGAGGGGAGGGAAACAAAATTATAAAAATTTTACACCTATTTATGAATATGGCTTGAATACCAAAGTAATTTCCTGAGTAATCTCTAAGATTTAAAGTTAAAATAAACAAAAAACTGCACCAATTTATTACTGATATCCCTGACACCTTGAGATTGAATTTACTGATAGATTGCTATTGCACATCCTACAGTTACATTCTGATCAACTGGTAGATGATCCAGACCTACCAGATATTAATAATGAAAATTTTGTAGGAAAATATTTTGCTGAAAATACTGTGAAATGTGCTGCGTGCATGTGTTTAAAATCCTATAGAAATTAACTTGTCAACTTTATGTAAACAATGTAGTGTAATTTTGATATGAATACAATAGGATATTGTAAAAAAAATTTTGTATCAATGCAACTTTTTTATTAGAAGAAAGTGAACTTAATCAGTTTAGAATATTAATTATATAATTTAGATTAATTCCTTGGCAGGGTGCTGTTTTAAAAGTCCATTCTTTGAGGTTTTTTATTTATGAAAAACAATATATTCATCTTACTGACTTGATTCTGCATTGTTATAAGTTGGCCTTTTGGGTAGTGTGTGCATGTGTCCAAGCAGTGGAAATTGCTGAACCAAATGTGACTGTGTTGTGAGAATTGAGATTTTATGTTGGCAAGTTGTCACATTTCTAACAGCTCTCTCTGCTTAAAGTGGTAATACAACATGATATGATTTTTATGCCAGAAACTCTTTTGAATGCTAATATATTTGAGTACAGCATCTCACAAAAAGATGGCAATTTGAGAAATAGTAAACTAATAATCCCTGTTTGGGGATATGGTCTCCATTTGAGAACCCTTTAGTCAGCTTCAGACATACAACTCAAGTGGAGTTGATGTAAGATAATGCCAGTTTATTTTCAAAAGGTAAGCGGTGGGGGCAGTTATGAAATATTTTGCCATTTAGGAGGGAAAAAAATAAAATATTATAGCAGAGATGGCCAAACTTACTAACCCTCCAAGCTGCATATGATAACCTTCAGAAGTTGGAAAGCCGGGGTGTACTAGACAGGGCTCAGGGCTTCAGCCCCGTGGCGGGATGGAAGGGCTAGGCACGAGACCTCCCTCCCTACTGGAGGATTGGGGCAGAAGAGGGGGGCAGGGGTGCAAGCTCCGGGCAGTGCTTACCTCAAGCAGCTCCTGAAAGCAGCAGCATATCCCCCCTCCAGCTCCTGCGCGGCCAGGCGGCCCCACAGCATTGCAAGGTCCGCAGTTCTTGGCTAATGGGAGTTGCAGAGCCTTCACTTGCAGCGAAGGCACCGTGCCGGAGGCCCCTGACTGCCCCATGCTTAGGAGCCAGAGGAGGGACATTCCGCTGCTTCTGGGAGCTGCGCGGAGCCATGGCAGACAGAAAGCCTGCCTTAGCCCCGCTATGCTGCGACTTTTAACGGCCTGGTCAGCAGTGCTGAGTGGAGCCACTAGGGTCCCTTTTCGACCTGGCATTCTGGTTGAAAACCGGACGCATGACAACTCTACTTCAATGGGGCCAGGAGTTTATCCATAATCTATTGCATGTACATTTAATACCTCTTGGCAACCACTTTAGGCAACAAAAGATCTTATGGTGCATCTAACATCTCATTGAAAAGGTTTGAATTTGACAATAAAAGCAAGCATATTTACATCAAATTCTTGAAATAATTAAGATTGAAGAAAAAGAGATTAAACTTTATTTTTACTCTGCTCACTTTAAATTCTTGTTTGGTATTTGAATAATTTGTACGTTGTTTGTTTGCTGATATGATTAACCTTTAAAACTCCTCTTGACAAACCTTAATTTTTGTGATGAGGAAAATAGATCCAGGAGTGAGTGGTTTGCATTTATGATTTGACATAGAAATCTTGGGAAAGTGGGGAGCATTCTTTTAGTAGTTTCCTGTTCAGAACTTTACTATGCAAAAACCCACCTGCAGTGCCAGTTGGTTGAATGAAGGAGTTTGAATTTATTTTGCCTTAAATCGAATAGCATAGGGAAAAACAGTTAAACATTTTGTTTTCATTACAGTGACAGACATTTATAGTTAGCAACTGTACTGTAAACACAATCATTGTACTTGATGTAGGGTAGAGGAAAAGTAGATACCCTCTTCTGGTGTGTGACAGAGCTGCTCAATGCAAGAATGTGCTCGTAAGTGTTTTCAGATGCTAGTCAGAGTTTGTTGCACTTGTGTATTGAATGATTCTTCATTATCATAAGTAAGCAACCTTATTTCATGGAATAATATTTACTGGTCTAGTGGTGATTTAGTCACTTTCACAGTTGAAAAACTTTATTGGGGGAAAAAAAATGTCCACAAACTTTTCAGTGAAGTGAACACCTTCTGTAAATGTTAGCAATTAAATTTTGTTTGGCACATAAGTGGGCAAGATGGGTAAATCGTGACAGGAAGTCTGGCCAGTTAGATTATTTTAAAATCCTATCACATGCTATTTGACTATTTTTTCCCCTGTCCTGTTGTTTGAGTATTGATCCAGAGAGTGGTGATATAATTAAGTATTGTAATTTCAGACTTATGTCAGAACAGCGCACACAGTGACTGTTAATTTTTGCCATAGGTGGTTCTTTTATATCTGTGTTCATATACACGTGCTATGTAAAGTGTCTGTGTATAGATATTAGATAACTATATGGCAATATTCTTACAATATACTACACATTCACAATTTGTGCATACCTGTTTAAATAGACACACATTCATGCTTAAATGAATACATTTTGTTAAAAGTCCCAATATATACTCTTAGAGTATGTCTACACAGCAAAAATTGTGCACAGGCCAGCCTACCTGAGCTAGCCTGAATCCAACTAGCAGAGGTAACAATAGCAGTGAAGTACAGTACAGCTTCAGCGTAGATAGTACAAGCCCAGCATAGGCCTTGGACACACATTCTGCTTTCTAGCTCATTCTGAAGCCTGTTGTTACCCCCACTGACTAGATTCAAGGTTGCTTGGATAGGCTAGCCCATGCACAGCTTTTGCGAGTTAGACATGCCCTTAAACTCAAGCCATCCCATGGTTCAGACAAGATGGGACAGTAACACTTGCAGGCTTGAGAATGTGTGCTGAAAATTTGTCAAGGTGTGCCCTGAAGTTTCATTTGTTCATACTGTATTTCCTTTGAAGTTAAAATTCAAATACAGATTATTTTCCCCTTCGCGCCAAAGGTATGAGCCAGATGTTTACAGCTGCATAATCTTGTTTCAAAAAGTAAATGATTGAAAAGTGTGGTTATCTCCAATCCCCCCCCCCCCCTTTTTTTTTTGGTAACGTCTTTTCATATACTGACAGTTATTGTGAATGTGTGAAATAAAACTGCTAATCAGTCAAACAAATGCAGCTTAGTTTACTTGTTAAATATCTGTATATTTGTAAATTGTATGTTTTTATATAAATCTTGTCGTAACCAAACAGTTTGATCTCCCAATACTGGAATCACTGCCTATATTTGCTGAATGCTGTTGTGATGATGCGCCAAACATTGTAACCATCTACCCCAGAATTAGGTGTTGCTTCAAAAATCATTAGTTCTCCTTTTCTCATGAACAGATGTATGGTGGTGGTTTTTATTTTAAATGAAGGGAATTCCAAACACTTCTTTGGAGTTAGCTTATTTGACTCAGTGTTTGTTTTTTTTTGAGGGTGGGGAAAATGTAACTTACCTGGATTTTAGAAGAAACAACATTTTTTTTAACACACACACACACACACACACACACACACACACACACACACACACACACACACATTTTAAAAACCCTACAACTTTTGAAACCTGGGCAAACCAACAATTTTCTAAAATATAGCTTTAGACTAAAAGATTTAAGAAAAGGAAGAATAGATTTATGTTTAAGATGCAGACTTTTTAAATAAAAAGAGATGTGAATGCTCTTTATATGCCACTTCAATGTAAAGTGACATCTCAATTGTTTTTTTTTTTTTTATTCTCTTTGTAGAGGCATACAATATTTTACTGGAAGCACAAAAGAAGGATATTATGTTTCCTCTCTTTCCCTATTCCACTCTTATACAAGCATTGCTGTCTAAGGGTTGTCTTGAGGAAGCCATCAAAGTGAAAAACATGTAAGTTTTTGTTTTTTGTTTTTTAAACCTGTGGCTCTGTTCTAAAACTGCACTCATAACCTTGCATGAAAATTATTGTGAGCATTCCTTTAAGGTAAAGTCCCATCTTCCTAACAAAAAGTGGGCCCCAATTGGAAACATGATGATATAGTGTGTAATGCATTGGTCTTTCATAAATCAAATCTAAAGACCTGTGCTCGGTATTAATATATTATTCACCTTTCAAGGCTAGCTGGTCCAGGAATATGACATTAATGAATCAAGTTGTAATATGTCTTTCTATAGTGTGTATTAGTAAAATGCTTGGGATTGAGTTTGGTTGGATTGGGTTTAACTTTAATGAATCATGTGGTTGTACCATGTGTTTTGGCTGCTGCCTGTAAAACTTGTCCCAGGGTAATATGCCAGTGACTAGTATGCTGAAATAGGGTAAAATATTAAAGCACCTAAATCCCATTTTCAAAAGTGGCTTAGGCACTCTAGTGACTAAAAGTATAGACCAGCTCGCAATGTCACTTAGTTTCTAGTGTTTTGTGAAAATATACTATATTGCTCCCAAATAAAATAATTTTCATGATTGTACCTTCTTAAAAACTTCTTGGCTTTAGGGAAAATGGGAGTAGGATCTAGCCAGAAGCTCCATTCTTATTGGTCAGTCATCTAAACCTAAAATAATAAAAACTACATTGTTTGGCAGGGCAGTTCAGAAAAGCATACATTTCAGAAATATCATATGATGGCACTCTAATAAACCCATGCTGGTTAACTCTTGCTGGTTTTTCTTTACAAGATAATAGAGAGTACACTTGATACCATCAGTACTCATGACTTTATTTGACAGTACATGGGTTTTTCAATAACAAACGAATAAAATTATAAGTACTCAGACTTCAAAGACAATTTTATGGAAGCAAACTTTCTTCTAAAAATGCTTAGATAGTGTATTGGAGTAGTGAATGGAATCGAAAGAGTATCTGTGGTGTGAACAATTTAGAACAAGTAAATTTGTTCATGCTTGACAAATTTCTGTATTCTGGAAACTTTGTGCTACATAGGAGTCAATCTTACCAACCTCATTGTCTGAGAGATTACTTCTAGAAGCCTAAATATGTGCAGTGGCCTGAAATTTACATCTCTCCTAATATTTATAGTAAAAGATATGAAAGGTAGTTTCACTTGTGTAGCCTTACATATTTTTCTTTTGTTCTCTGTTTGAAGCCAAATTTAAATAATATTTAGAGAATCTTATAGTGTTTGTGTTAGCAATAGTATAAGTACCATAACAAGCATTTTTTTAACCTAAAAAGACTAGTTTATTTTTAAAATTAACATCTTGGTCTCGGGCCTGGAAAGAACTAATGTTGAATTGAGATGATGGTGGAGGGAAGCAGCTTTCCAGCTGAGACTCTGGAAAAGTCCAGGAGTTTTCTGATATCTTGGTCAGACCAAAGTGCTGCTGCCTTCCGATTCTAATGAATTTTAGGTATGTTTATTGCACTTAGTTCAAGAGTTTTAAAATAGAAGTTTAGTAGTATTGGAATGAGGGATTAGTTCTGTAATAGTGGCTAACATCTATTTAATCACACTAAAGATTGGAAGATTGGAGAAAGTAAATCCTTTGTTATATGTAATTTACAGTCTCATGCATGAATTGTTGACTTAAGGGCTTTGACAGATGGGACAAAGGGAAAAAACCGGAACTGAGCAATGGGTGCTTAGGCAGGGATTAAGAGGATTGGTTGGGAGAGTAAGAAAATCCTGAGTCCAGCGACTGCATTTGTGAGCTCTAGAGGCTGAAAGTGACTGAGAGGATAGTCATATTGTGTACTCTATGAAGGATTTTCTTGGGATTGATGAGAATAATTTAGCAATGACCCTGCTTACCTCCCAATCCGCTCAGCTCATAAATTCAAGTAGGTAGGCTGCTCAGTTGTTTGCCACAAGATGATCAGTGAGGTTTATCTTGATTGCTGATATGGCAAATGGCAATGCCCCTTTTTTGTGTGGGGAGGTTTTGTAATCTAGAAATGAACCTTTGTAAAGTTATCCTTATGTATTAAAAATGTGCCTAAATTTCATTAGAAATAGAGGCATTTTGCAAGTATAAAATAGATGTAATTGCTGGTTAGTCTGCATTAAAAGCATACATGTTCATTTCTTAAAAGCAGTATTATTAAAGCAAAGTTCTCTTTGCTGTAGATGTGACTTTTTTGCATTGCAAGGGACACAGAATTGATAAATGAAATTTAATTTTAACATGGCAAAGGCAGCAAATGAAGTATGTTCAGTTTTTAAAACTGTATACATCTAGATGACAGAAATTTGAAAATTAATCAACCAAATAATATGGTTTTAGTTCATAATATGCTTTAGTTTATATTTAAAATATACAGTGCTGAAAATAAATGTTTCATTTTTATTGCTGAAAGAATAGTTTTACATTTTATAATTATGGTGACTTAAAAAAAGAAGAAAAAGTATCCTGCTTAGGATACAACAGAACAATGCAGGGCATGCAGTTATTTTAGTCATCTAATATGTCAGCATTCAAGAATCTGAACCGATTGTTTAAAAAAAATCTTGTACTTTGTTTCTTTTGTTGCTCATTTCCAACTTTGTCATCTGTCAGAATGCAAAAAAAAATTATCCTTCTATAACCATTGACAGGATAACACAAAAGCTGTCTCCAGGTCGATATTTTGCAGCAATATTTTTAACATACGAACAGTAGTTTTTATAATTTCACCTTGGTGCTCAACCATTTATTATCGTATCAGAAGCATGTCAGTAATTCCTTTCTAAATGTCTGCTTCTTTTAGCGCTGAGACCCACATCAAGGGCTTCACACTGAACGCTGCTGCCAGCAGCCGCCTCATCTTAACGCAAGTTAGGCGGGATTATTTGAAAGGTATGTCACAATGCTTGACCTTTACGTCACATTAATGCCGCTGCAGATTTTTCTTGTAACGCCCTTCGAATACTTGGATAAAGGAGTCCATTTAGCAAATTACCTGCTTATCAAGAGCCTTTTGTGGTAGCTGAGAGACGTAAATTACTGTACATGCATTTATAATACAGCTTGAATATGAATGTACTTGTCATTTGACCACTTAGTCCAGTTTCCATTCCATTTAACACAAGATGGGTTTTCTTAAGATGAATCACAGCTCTTCAGACATGCAAAATTTGTGCTCCAGAACGAGAGAAAGTACAGGCTTTCAAGTGCGTTAAAATTCACAGCACAAATCATTTTGCTTTAGAAATTAACATACTTTAGAGCATCTGAAACAATTCCCAGCAGTTGCTTCTTTCATATTGTGTTGGTTGTGTGAGATATCAGATGAGTTAAATTGAGTGTTAAATGTACATGATTGTGAACTAAATGATTATAATATTGATTTAAAAAACTAATTTAATACTTTTTAATAGTTCACAATACCAATAGTATTGAAATATACATTGTACTTTTCTTTCCTTTTTAATTTAATATTATAATATAACAGAAATGATGGCTGAGGGAAGCACATGTGTGGGACAAGATGGTGGAAAACTGTTATGCGACTTTCAGCTCTTCAGGATCATTTGTTTTGCAGTTCTGTGTCTTTGTTTTGGTGGTATTGGGAATAATGGAAAGTGGGTGATGCATCAGGACTGAACAACGCTAGTAAAGTTAGTGCTTCCAATCTTTCTCTGAGCACTTTTGAAAAATCTGTTCCTACGAATGTGTGTGTACATTCTCACATTAAAATTTTTATCAACGTTTTATTTACTTGGTTGCCAAGCTCTTCTACTAAACTGCTTTATTTGGTACTGGAAAACCCTGCACAGACAGGGTATTGAGTCAGTGCAATTGCCTATACAGCATAAATATTTTCCTATTAATATATTTCCAATATTACTCTAAAACACAAGAGCAACTAAATGTAAACAAAAAGATCAAAATGGGGAACAGTTTGACTTTAATCTGACAAAAGCAAGGAAATTCAGATTTGCCATATCATCCTTAAATTAATTCACTTCACTGTGCTCTGATGTTGTACCATATATGTGTGTAGCATTGCCTGTGTTCAAATGCTTCTGCAATAAGTGAGATGCATCATTTCACTGTGTTTTCTGTTGCCAGTAAACAAACATGTTTGCTTTCAAATTCCTTGGTTATTTTCCCCCTGACATGTGCATGCAAGGACCCTAACACCAACTCCGACTCAGCATAGTGAAATGGAACTCCTTTTCTTCCCCATCTCCAATTCATCTCTTACTGTTGACAGTCCTCTATTTTTGCAGTCACACAGGCCTGCAACCTGTCGTATTTGATTTCTCTCTCCCTTCTGCTTTGTCCTCAGTCCAGCATGTTGCTAGATTTTGCAAGTTCTTTCTTTAATACTGTCACCCGATTCTTTCTTTCCTCATAACCCACTATTGAATCCTTGGCCAATACTCTGGTCACTTCTTGGTTTGACTATTGTAACTTCTTACCCTGGTCATTCCAGATTCTCTCATTGCACCACCTCAATTCTGTCTGACATGTGCTGAAAAAAATCCCTCCTCCTTGCATGCCTCTCACTCTCTTTGCTACTCCCTTGAGATCTGCATTTGTTTCCTGGAATGACTCCCATTATGCTTGGAATATCCTCCCTGGTCTTGTCCATTATACAATTTCTGTCCTTCAAAACTCACTGCTTTCAGTCACAGAAACCATAGCCATAGATCTTCTTCCTTTGCCCTGATTTTGGTAACCTATAACTATAAAGAAGTGCAGCTTCCATCAACAGCAACAAAAATGGTTTCTACCCCTTTCCCTGCAGAGAAGGCCTTGAAATAGTAAACTGATAAGCTTTCCATCATAGTTATCATTTAGTATAGGTGTGCCTGAAAAATGTTTCACAGATCATCCCCAAAATGCAAAGGCTTCTTTCTATTTTTGCCCCCTCCCCTACAGTCCTGCTTCTGACTTCCACTTTGCCCTGCTTCCTGGATGCTTCCCCCAAATTTAAATATACTAAGTAATTAAAAAAAAGACTAAAAGAAGCTAATAAGTTGCGTGAGTAACAGTAAGCGTATTGTGATTTTTTTCACTGTTGTAAACTTTGTTCCAAGTATCTCTTTCCAGCCAGTCATACCTTTCTGTGTGACATGCCATGTACACTTGTTGTGCTGCTTAAAAAGATTTTTATCCTTTGGAGAGCTTAACCCTTCTTAAAAGATGTATCACAAATTTTTAGTAAGAACCAATTTGTATTGGATAAAAAGTTTTAGAGCTTTGTTTTGGGATTGCAGGCTGTAGAGAAAAACATGGTCAGACATGAAGGTAAACATTGGTTTATGACAAACATTCTAAAAATGTAAATTCACATTAGGAATAGTAAGAATTTTAATAGGTGTGTAGTACTAAGAAGGACATACCGAATGCGTTTGTTGTTGCCTTTAGTAGTTTTTTGCAATGTTGCTGGGTTTGTGTAATGTTGTATAAGATTCTTCCTATAGTGTCCTGTTCCTGAGAAGGCCAGTCGAGCAACATCTGAACTGCTAACAGGCAACACATGGGATAGGGAGGAAAATTTGAAAGTGGCGGGTAATTCACTTTAGTTTTCAGGTTATTGGAATCTTGTCCCGCATGTCTTTGCTTAAGACTGTCAAAACAAGATGGAAAATTAAACCAGGGTTGGGAGTTTCCTGTGGGTATTAGGCATACTGTACAGTATTTTCTTGACCTTCTATAAAAAATGTTTGGATTGTGGAATGGCAGCCTGTACCTGTATAGCAGGGATTGGCAACCTTTGGCACGCAGCCCACCAGGGTAAGCACCCTGGCGGGCCGGACCGGTTTGATTACCTGCCGCGTCCGCAGGTTCGGCCAGTCGTGGCTCCCACTGGCTGCAGTTCGCCGCTCCAGGCCAATGGGGGCGGTGGGAAGCGGCAGCCAGTACATCCCTCGGCCCGCGCCGCTTCCTACAGCCCCCATTGGCCTGGGATGGCGAACTGCGGCCAGTGGGAGCCGCGATCGGCCGAACCTGCTGACACGGCAGGTAAACAAACCGGCCCAGCCCGCCAGGGTGCTAAAGGTTGCCGATCCCTGCTATATAGAGAACCTAAATGTTAACGCTACAGAGTTCAAGAATGTGTATGTGTTATGTTAGAAGTGTCATCCTTTGGTATTATAATTATTACCTTTGATTAATCCTACCTGTGCTGGTAAGCAGGGAGAGGTTTTTACAAGAGGGGTATGTCTTTCTTTTTATGCTTGCTTGTGTATAATGTAAATTGAGAACAATCATAGTTTAGAGGAATGTTTAGTGGAGAGAGATTTTTTTTGTTTTTGTTGTTTTAAATTAGTGTCAGAAGAGGATTGATATTGAAGCATGTTAATGTGGTTTTATTGCTTTATAGGTTGGCAAGATTGCTCTTCAATTTCCACAAATAACTGATGTCTGGTTTTTATACTTGGGTGTAAATTCATACCATGTAGTTTTATCCAATATTGTATTTTTTCTAAAGCCTATTGAAAAGAAAATTAGTGTGATTTCTGGATTCCAGCGATTTTACTCATTTGATGCACTTTATTTTAAACAAAATATCTTTGCTAGGGTATCCAATATCTCCAATGGCAAAGGCTTCATAACAAGGAAAACTGGGTTACAATCTGTTTTAGAACAATAAGTTAAAAACTTCCAGGCTTCAGTGAGGAGTATAAGGGGAAAACATTCATAATATGGCTGCTTTCCTTGGGTGTGATGTGTCAAAAATATTGTTTAGGAATCCTATCAAGGTTTTCCAGCAAACAAGGTTTGGAGGATTTTATCTTCCTGTGCCTAATTGTTAAACATGAAAAAAACCTGCTGAGACCTTCATTTAGATACTTGTTTAATATTTTATTTAATTGCAGCTGTTTTAGGGCTACTTTTGTGTATATTTGTTTGGTTTTTTAAAATAGAACAAGTAAGGCTAATAATAAGGTCTGCTTCTGAACTAAAATCTTAATTTTCTTTCTCCCTTTTCATCCTGACTAGATGCTATATCTACTCTAAAAACAGTCCTTGAAAGGGACCTGGTGCCTCTACCACTAGCTGTGACTCGGCTCATTCAGGCTCTGGCTATGAAAGGTGATCTGGAGAGCATATGCACAGTTGAGAAGATGGTAGAAAACCTGGCGGCCCCAACTGGTTTATCTCGCATGCTTTTTGTCAATAACATTGTATTGGCTCACATCAAGAAGTAAGTACTTGCAAGATTGGTATGGCTCTTTTTGTATAAGGAGGGAAAAGTGCACTGTTGCGCCTTACTTCAGTTGTTTTCCTTCATTAAGATTGAATGGATACTAGATTTCTGGCCAAGTTGGCTGCTGTTCAGGTTTCTTTTACGTGCACAGTGGAGCCTGGAGATCATTTAATGAAACATAGGGGCTGACTTGCAACTACTAGTTGGGAGAACTTTGAGTGACATAATGATGTAAAAATCTATGTACTTACCAAACCCTGCCTACCTAAATTCACCCTATAGCTTCAGCTGATTGTAATACTGCCTGTCCTCAACTGTTGTGCATATTCTAGTGCTCATTTAAGGCCTGATGCAAAGTTTATTGAAGTCTGAATGCTGAAAATTAGGGACTTAATCAGTTACTGTTTTGCCAGAGTTAGGTGTAGTGTGTGCGCAAATATAGGACTTGAAAGCTTACCAGACACCTATAAAAAGCAACAGAGGGTCCTGTGGCACCTTTGAGACTAACAGAAGTACTGGGAGCATAAGCTTTCGTGGGTAAGAACCTCACTTCTTCAGATGCAAGAAGAAGTGAGGTTCTTACCCAC